>NC_072425.2:18922500-18982500 GCF_028878055.3 Symphalangus syndactylus
AAGGTCCCCTGGTTCATTGTCTGTAAATAGGGATACCACAAACTCAAGAATCACTATGAAGTTCAAAGACATAAAATGCCTAAAATAGTTCCTGACATACAATTGTCACTTTAAAAATAACAGTGGTATTCACTTTAAATCATATGAATTAAAGTCTTTTTTAATTAAAATACTACGTTTTTAAAAGTCAAATAAGTAGTTACTTCATATCATTGGTGAAAATGGAACATTATAATCTTGAAGTCTAATCTGAAACATGTCTGTCCTACAATCAAAATGGTTATCTAATTTTTCATAATATTCATTACATGGTCAAATCTGATCTTTTTTAAAAATTCTGGCATTTTTATGTATCAAAATTTATTTACCATAGGTTGTGTTGACATTATTTTGCAACATATTTTAATGGTATATAGTTTTATTGCTTTTAGCCATCTCAATTATTATGACCTAAGTTTCTGGTTCCTTCTTTTGCTCTTTTGTGTTACTTTTACTCTCTTATCACTTCCAGAAGTAGAATGCCATTTTGATGTGTGCTGATGATGAAACACTCATGATAGTTGCTCATTATTAGTGGTCTCTGGTCACACGTTTCAAATAAGCACAGAAATGTAAAGAACAGCCATGTGTAGAAAAACGCATAGAAAGTAAATGGTGCTGTTGATTTGTTCTGAAATAAGGACTCTTCTTCCTGCACATGTACTCATTAAGATGTTATAACTGGCTACACAGTGTTCTTGTTAAAATTGGTTAAATTTTCACCAAAGCTATGCATCCTCTCAATTAGTATTTTAGAAATCTTTATTCAAATGATCCACAGCTGAAATGAATGGTATTTTTAAAAACCATACAGATATGATGATACATATCTATAGTATCATACACAAATGATACAAAATTTTTGGTCAGAAACTACCAATGGGGAGAAATTTTTATTCATAATTTTTCTCAAATGAAAATACTAGACCCCACTTGAATTAAAATACCATATATACTTACTTTGTAGTTTAAGGTGATCAGTAAATGTCATTCATACGTCCCTCGTGGGAGCAAGAACCCTGCCCCTATCAGATAATTAATCTCATGCTTATCTTTGTTTTCATTTCCTTTCCTGTAGCCATCTTCTTTCCCTTTTCTCTAAAATGTTCAAAAGTGAATATATAAATTACAGTCACTTGACTTCATTATGAATAGTAGATACCCACTGGTTTTCTTTTTCCTCTTGCAGGAAGGAATGTCCATTTTATTGTTTTTGCAATGCCAAATTATCTTGATGCACAGGCACTGCTCAAAATAGCGTGCTAGTAAATACGGCATGAGGGTCATTGGCATTCTCAGTACATTCCAATGTAACAGTGCAGCATAAAGTTTTATCTGTATTATTATAAAGGACACAAACTCAGTTTTATTGAAAAGGCTTTGTGACGCATGGCATGATTATAGGAAACATGAACTTTACTAGACTTTCCACATGATTTTAAAGTGTGCTGACTCTTTAATATAAATACAGCATCTAATTAATGACTAAAAATGGCTTCTATATTCCTATGTAACGTTCATCTGTATGCATCTCTCTTAAGTTTATATTTTGCTGTAAGTACTATAGATGTTTCAGTCAATGGTGAACTTCAAAAAGGATATTAGTGCTTCTCATGGTAGTATCATATCCATCACTCTCTTCCATTAAAAACCATGTAAGTGTCTAAAAAGCATAACCACCCACATGACATGCAAAGGACAATGGCAGAAGCTTCAGAGCATCTTCCCAGCAGCAAATAACACAAACAAGACTTCTATGTTAATAATGGAAAAATTTATTTACTTAGAAATATAATCAAAACAGCATATTCTTAAATACAAATTACAAAAAGTGGCTGGTTTAACTAGGTAATAAAATGAAACATTCTAGTGCAAGTGTATTCACAATTTTTCACAACTGATAATTGATAAATTTTCACAAGTGTACTGACAAATTTTCATGGTCATGAATAAATAAAAGCATAACTAAAAAAGTCAATATATCTTTCATTAACCCTTTGGGAAACTAATCTACAGCAAAGAAATCAAAAGAAAAAAGAAAAAAATCCAAAGACATTTTTCACAAACATCTGACTTCTCAAAGCATAGTCCAGATCTCAAAATCACATAGATTTAATCTCCCTTTGATAAGAAATGAATGTGAGTCAAATTCACTATAAAGACATCAAAATCAAGGTGGAACTGAAAATAACAGCAATTAAATGCAGTATTCCTCATTAGAACAATTAAAAACATTTTCCCTCCAGGGATTAAAAGAATTGTTTTCCAGTTAGGAGGATGGGTATTGGCGGCATAAAGGGTGAGATAGGGGTACACACAAATGGGCAGATAAACAATTAATTAGGAAAGTCAATTTAAGGAGGAGGAACATTAAGATCGCTGAAAAGCACCATAACATAATCAGTTTTTTTCCCAGTTACTTAGAGGGCAATGTATAAATTTACATCTTCCCTTGTTGCTTAGTTATGAAAAGAAATGTTCATTATTCGACCCACTTCTCTGAAGAGGAAATATGCATGCATTAAGATAAATATGATTATAGATTTATATTAACAATATACAGATTTCAAAATTGCCCAAAGAGACCTGATTTTGAACTGGGTGTTTTAGGTGGTAAACCATGGAAATGTCAACTTTGATTTGAGCTAACAAAAAGGAATTTAGAGGATGGATAAGCTCCAGGACCTTTGAATTAAATGAAAGACCAGAACACTCCACAGAATGTCTGCAATAACAGTCTCTACAGAAAATTATGAGGAACTACATAAATCCACCCTCTTCCTCTTCACACAGGCTCATTAAAGCTGTACTGACTCTCTGGGCAGCTATAATTCTGCTGACTGATACCCTGGAATCACCCTGTCAATACCCAGTGGTGTGCTGCCTCTCCAACTATCTCTGCCCCTAATATTCCTCTCTTTGATGGGATTTGCTGACCTTTAATCTGATGCTAGTTTACTCTCATCACTGAAGTGTAAGTTGGAGAGCAATAAAACGGCAACCTCACTGATTCAAAAGGGAGAGCTAAAGCCTGCTAACTGTGAATCTAACCTTTCATAATGGCTCGCTCTTAAAGGAGGAAGCATGAAGTGGAAGGCAGCTAAAACAAACAATGTGTAATGCTGAGCACAAGATTTATTAGAATCCCATTTTGCATGGGTATTACAAGAGGACACTGGGGCTGTAAACAAGAGATACACAAATATTTGCAAGAGAGACCAAAATCCTGGTCAGAATATCCTTCCACACCAATATAAATCTTCAAGAGCTGTGCTATAGGAAATCAAGCAAGGTTAGATGAATGGAAAAATCTGGGATGACTCCAGGTGGATGTAAACAATACTGGAGTAATAAAACCATCATTAAAAATAAGGTGTTTTTCTGTGATGAAGTACAAGACTATAATGACTGGAAACCAAAAACTCACGTTCAAAATAGGTCCTAGGGAAATCAAAGAGTTTGTGAAAATTAAATGCTTCCAAATAATTTTTAGTATAATATCAAAGGTAGGTTAATAATAAGACCTCACATTTATTGAGAGCTTTCTATGTGCTAGACACTACTCAAAGTACTTTACCTGTATTAACTAATCACCCCTAAGTAAGGTAGGTACTATTCTTAAGCCCATTTTAATTATCATGAAACTGAGGCACACCACGGTTAGATCCAATGCTCATGGTCACATAGCTAGAAGGTGAAAAAGCTAGAACTGGATGCAGGACAGTCTGGCTTTACAGTGTGAACTAACTCTTTACCACCTCTTATATATATTATGTTAAAAGAATCTAAAAGACAGAGTAACTGCCTTACAGAAACACTCATTTCTATTTTATTTTTGTATTTTTAAGAGTTGGTTTTGGGTCATTTAAAAAACATCCTCACAAGACCCTCAGTAAATTTGTGAACTCTCATTCATTAACTTACTTCTTTTGTTTAATATGAAACAATGATTTTGAAGACATAAAAATAAGAAATACCACTGTACGAATAACAGCGTATTCTATAATTTTGTATTTCTCCAAATTAGTCTCTTGAGGATTATCATCAGGTGTATTTTTCAAAAATACTGACAATTAGAAAGAAATGGGCAACCACTAATTCAAAAGTTAAGGTAATAAAATTCAAATATTTGACATTTTCAAAGCATCAAGCTATACTGATGAAAAAGACAACAAATATATAATGCCATGTTCTCACAAACAGCAACAAATTCTGGCCTCTGTTGTAAATGATTTGAAACTGTCATTGAGTTTTTTGTTTTCATGTCTGGTCCCTTGAGATTTCAACTATTTGGCCAACTAAACTTGAAGAGCTGTAACTGAATCACATGTGTATACACAGATTAGTTTAGTATCAACTAGTAGTCCTAATCAAACAAGGCCACATTTCACCTGCTTACCCAAAGACTAAGTGTGAGTGTCTTTCATTTCAAATCAAGCTGGTAAACAAAAAAAGAAAGATCTTTCAGGTTGCAAAACACATGAATCTATATAAAATATACACTAAATGCCAGAGCGTAAACAAAGCAGAAGTTATTGCATAACAAATCTCTTTCAATCCTCTTGGGGAAAACAGAGTCTGACAGTATTGGGTTCTAACAGGTGCAGATAGCAGAAGAATTACTTATTCATTCTACCAGAAAGAAAAAGAATAATAAAAAGCATAATTTAATTTATAATTTATGTTTACAAGTGTTATTTTTAAGACTTACAGTCTGCTTTGCAGATTACTTGGTCTAGTTCAAGTTGACATGCTGCATCATAGAACAAGCCTGAAGGGTCTTCACAACATGTACAGTAATTAACACGTCATTAACACATTAACTAACATACATTCACCATCATCAATGTTAATAGCATATTAACTTATTGTACATAGCACATAGCACCCCCTGGCACTTTTCAAAATAAATTTGGAAGTGCATACTTTCAAATATTTAAAAAGGTAGCTATTCATATTGAAATATTTTCATCAATAAACATTTTTATATGTGTATTGTGTGTGTTTTAAATGAGGCATATTTAGTGATACTACAAATTAAATCTGTATCTGATTCAAGCTGTACTGGTACAAAAATACAAAGAACAAAGACAAGCCTTACTCTGTGAAAGAACTAGTAATACATTAAAAATTTAATACTTGGCAGGTCAAATCTGGATACTCTCTGCTGAAGACAACCAATATTAATGAATCAGACTACAGAGTCATTGTCTACGATCCCAAAGGAAACAATAATGCGAGTACAACAAATTCTTCTTGCAAGAGAAAATCCTGCAAAACTACTTAACAGAATAACACTGGTCAATGCTCTAATCATACATTCGTTAAACCTTATATAATGTTTTCAAATATGCATGCAATCCAGGTCCAGCTTTAACTAAAAATTCAGTCTAATTTTATTTTTCAGTTTAGGTTCTTGGAGTAAACATCTTTGCATAAATATTTGCCTCGCTACTAGCCTCTCTCATATAAGAAACCATCATTTCTCTTTAAAAAAAAAAAAAAACCACAAGTTCCGTTTTATTTCCACATTAGGTATCTAAAAGATGTATTTTTTAAAAAGCAGCTTCTTCAAGAAACAGAAGATTTGGGTTTCTCTAACAAAGAAGGTGACACAATTAAAGTAAGGCAAAGAAAAGACAACATCGTGTGTCATGGTCTAGGCAAGGTCCTGTCAGATCAGGTAGCTACTTTTCACATTTGATCTGGAGAACTCTTGAGTAGTAAACTGACAAGAAAAGAATGTAGAAGGATGAGACAACTAAAATAAACACATTATAAACAGTCCACCAGGTGGATTCAAATTGATTACTACCTAGTTTTTGTTGTTGTTGTTGTTTGTTGTTGTTTGGTAACATTCTTTGAAACTGTTACTGGAAGTAAGACCCTCTAGAAAACATGTAACTGGTTAGTCGGTTCAATTAACTACAGGACACCCACTATGTTTCAAGCCAATTATTTTCCTTTACATTCTTTTCAGCTCAATCTCCTTTTATTTATGCTCTCAGTCAACAAACCTTTACTGAGTACCCACTATATGCACAGTACTATACTAAAACCTATACATATATAGCTGTTCAGCAGAAACTATTGATCATAACAAAGTCTTAGTAACTTCAGGCTTCACTAAGAAAGTTATTTCAGAAATACAATTTTGAAGTAGAATTGCTATATATTTTAAATCAACTAATATATTATCTACTAAGATTATTGTATAAAAATACCTATACTCATTCAGTTTTTCATATAGCCAAGAAACTCATATACGCAGTTGAATGCTAGATAATAATCTACATATGGCCTATAAGTGAAAAGCATTTATTTTAAAACATGAAATTTATCATTATCTTTACTTAAATCACTTTTGTTACCAGCCACCTTTGAGCTCCCTGGCATTACTGATGGAAGCGGGTAGATATCACATCGACTTGAGATAAGAAAACTTATGGAAATATTAACTTACAAAAAGGGATGCTAAATTAAATTTTCTTCCAGTTTTCAAATTCTATAATTCTGGGATAGTGTCAAATAACCTTTAAAAACTATATAAGCTTCTAAAAGGTATTTGAAGCCATTTTTTAGAAAAGATTTGAGGATTCTCACTTGGCATCTACAATACTAACAGTTTTCTTATATTTTGTTAGAGAATAAATTATAATTTAATCATTGAACAATAAAGTATCTCCCTATACTTTGGCCTATGGGATGAACCTGAAAGCAGAAGACCCCCACATTTAAGCTTTTGGTTTCCAGGTATTACACTGAAAACAACGGTCGGTTATCTGATAAATTCCACATTCAGCACATTGCTTAGTGGATGTGTCTCTGTTTAAAAGGTATCAAGTTATATTTGGGGAATTAGTATATGATATAAATAATACCATGAGTGTACGCAACTAGGACAAAACTCATTTGCTTTCGCTACATCTCTTTGTGGTTTGTTTGGGTGTAAAGCCACCTGCCTGTAGAGGCTACACTGTGAATGAGCTGAACGTCAGCAGTTTATCCTAGGGTCATCTGCACTACATACAATTATGCTGGGGTCACCTGGGTTATATAGGAAGCCTGAAGTTTTAAACTGTCATTAGAATATTGCAGCCTGATTTTAACAATACAGCAGTGCTTCTAATGATCTTAAAGGTAATTCACTATTCAGACCCCAAGCAAAAGATGCAAATGTAGCACTGAAAGCTCCTTATTAAATACCCACAGGCTACATCTCTGTACAATAAGTGGTCCAGGTCTTTTTAGAACATACTAATTAGATGAACAGAGAAACAGAAAAATGCAAAACCAGGTCATGCAGCAAAAATGGTGAAGTGTTAAAAAAAAAAAAAAAGGGCGGGATGTAGGGGGAGGGGTGTTTAAGAATGAGAAAGGCATACCAAATAACTCCATCCTATCATTATTAAAAAATTATCTACAATAAAGAAGCAAAATAAATCATGTCAGGTCACTATTTGACTCACCCAAATTAGGGTGGATATTACTATTAAAGTTAAGTTTTAAGTTTATTGTCAGAGATATGCTTAACTGATGATACAATACTATGAATAATACATTAAGCAAAAGCCCAATCTAAAATTAAATTTGCCTTGGGTTATCTCCCATTACTATAAACATTCAGAATTATTCTGGTTTATAAATGAAAGCTAATATCAAAAAAATACTTTTGGGGGGCTCTTCTCTTTAATAGTTACATATACAGAGTTGCTAAACCAGTATCAACACAGTTTTACAAAAAAAAAAATGCCTCCAATTCTCAATTACTTCTAGACAAGCACATATAAATTGAATAGGAAATATTACCTTTGTCACTTAAGATGTACCAAAATTCAAATAATTTATTCTCACATGAAGTGTTTGGACAAATTATCTTTTCTTTTTAAAAATGAAGTCTCCTTGTTCTAATCCTAACTTTGCAGAAACTGCAGAGTGAAGGAGAGTCTATACTATGTTCTGGCAACTGAGGTATTGAAATCTTTGCCAGCTGACCAAAATGCTGTAAGACTATCAACCACATTTTGAAGCTGTTTGATTTGTGCTCTACTCCCCTCTCTTCATGTACCTACCCTCTGACAATAACCTCCCCTGCCTGTGGGTGAGCGCTCTCTCTTTCTCTCTCTCTCTCTCTCTCTCTATATATATATATATACACACATATACACATATAAATGTGTATATGTGTATACGTATATATACATATATATGTGTGTATATATATATATATATATATATAGAGAGAGAGAGAGAGAGAGAGATACATATCTCATCATCTAAAGAATATGAAGTACACAATAAGGGAGAAAACAAAGTAGGCATATGACATAAAAGACTATCATCTCATAAGTTTTTTGGAAAACAATTTAGCTTCCTTAGAAGCACAGCAGCAGCATTCCTTTCAACACCATAGATGTTTCTTTTACCAAATGACTTATTGGAGAAAAATACCTCCTGATGTCAAAATGGGTTTCTGAGAGTTGTTTTTGTTTTTGTTTTCATACCCATCAGTTCCAAATTCAACCATTTCTATTTCATTACCTGTGTGTTCTTCCAAAAGATTTAATGTTTTACATAAATTTAGCCATCGACTTTAAACAATAAATTTGTGCTCATTTAAAAAATTGTACTCATATGCTTTAAACAACTTAAACATTTAATATAAAATAACTGTAATAAAAACAATCATGAATATCCAAAAGAATGTACTAAATCAATCTGCTACAACTCGAATTTATAAAACAGAGCACTAGACTAGAGGTTCAGCATTCTGTATCTTCACTTCATATCTGCTCTGTTATTTGGTTGTATGGCCTTGGGCAAGTCATGCCTCCCCTGAGTCTAATTTCCCTCATCTATCAAATGAGAGGGCTGAGCTAGATGTTCCATAGGTTCCTGAACCAGTTCAGAATTTAGTTAGGACTCTCTGACATTATAACTACAAACTATAATAAGTGGCCTAATGATTCTGAAATGGGCCCTAAAATTCAGAAGGCCCTTAAGCTTTTTTTTATTTTTTATTTTTTTCAGAAGATGGGGTCCTGCTACACTGCCCAGGCTGAACAAAAAAAATGTATTTTATTTACTCTCTAAAGCAAATGGGAATCATTATTATACTAAATTCCCTAAAACATAGGGTGCATCACAATCCAAAGGAGACTGTGAAAATTTATGGGAAAAGTTTGCTCTTCTATCAGAATCAGGCTGTGCTAGGGAAGACAGGTAGAGGTGGGGAGAGGTTGGGAGATGGTAACCTTACTAGTGAGAATAGTAGCTTCCAACTGATAAATTTTATTCTAAAAACACAAAACCACTGCTTCATGAGGTCAAATCTGTTTTTTCTAGCTAAGAGACCACAGGTCCAAAGAACTAAAGGGCAAGCAGGGACCTCATTATTTATCAATTCCATCATAATTATTTACTGTTGACTTGAGGCTCAAGTTAGAATTCTTATGTATAGATTACTATATTTAAGTGGCCATATCCGTTAAAGAAGGATGTATTTTGTAGTATATTGGTTAATTCTTCAATTATAGTAAGTCACATTAATATCTTAATTATTATAAGAATGACTAAGTGAAATAAGTATACTTTAAATTTTATTAAAACACTCAGTCCTTAATTAGGGCTTAGTTAAGTTGGCTAGTGGTAAATATATATTCATGTAGTTACAGGATGCTATGAGAATGATAATTCTGGCCATGTCTAATACAGAGTAAACATGCACTTCTATGGAAAGCTCCCATAAACTTTGATGCTGTTTCTTACTGCAGTGCAATACTTTTAAATCAGATGCCCTCAAATAGCAGTTTTCCCTATATAAACTAGAAGTACAATAAATTTTAGTATGTGGTTTTTTTAGACATGTGAATACATTTTGCTGGTATGTGTGACATTTTAGAATGGTTTAGTCTTCTAACTAATTTGCTGAGAATGATGCAAATATTTTAAAGAAAAATTTTAATTAACATTGGCTAGAATGAGACAATAGTGATAATTCTGAGAATCCAGAAAAGGCTTCATCACTTCACACTCAGATCATTTGCCAATCCAAAATGTACTCTATTTTTTCTGGTACTCTTAATAAATTCTTCAGTTTGATTGGATGGCATAACAAGCAAACTATCTTATGAATGTTTTTTGCCCTCAAGAAGCTATTCTAAATGAATTAGTCTTCCACAAATTAATGAATTCATATTTTAAGATGCATTTGCAAAATGTCCTATCATTCCAATGCTAATCTGCAACCTAGTTAAGAAATGTTAGCCTAACAGGAAAAAAATTCTAATGCGAATGAATGTCATGTTTGCACAGAAAAAAAAAAAAAACAAAAAAGACAAGCGAATATAAAGCCCATATGTACTGGCTCTGACAAGACACTGTATTTAAGTGATTTTATTATGCATATTATTTCCAAAAGTCAATAGCATTTAGATATATATTTAACTATTGAAACCTTTTAAACAATGATTAAATTTTTAAAATCACATTAAATTACATGTAATTTCTTGAAATCAATTATAGATGAACAGGAAAGGAAACAGTTAATATACTAATTACAGTAATTAAGAGTTGCCAATTTAATTATAGCTGGGGATATGAATGTTCTAACATTTGTTAGAGTGCAAAAAACAAACCTTTAATGCAGAGACTTTGTTCACAAACATCTAATGGAGACCTCCTCTACCTCACTCTGCTTCTCTGCTGACACAACAGCAATGGGTTCAGATTGAAGAACTTGTCAGCAATCAGGCAGGGGGAGGCTAATTAGCTTGCAGGTTAATGAGTGTGATGGCTCTTGACAGCATTTTGTTACAGCCTCTTCTGTATTTAAACAATAAATGATTACTTATATACAGTTGAGACATCCTAACCATAACAGCCAAGCACACCTTTAGTTTTACAAGTATCAAATCAATTTCTTTGTTTCTAAATCAAAAATATAAAATTTGCATTAGTTACAACTCTATCACATTATCACAATATGCTGGAAAGAAAACGGGCATTTTTTAAAAGGCAATAAATATACTTTATGTAGAGGTATGCCCTTTGAGTTGGAAATTTCCATTGTAAGGATGCCTGGTAGGCAACATAATTAGGCTGCTGAATGATAATTTAAATATAGCAGCTTTTTTGAAATGTGCAAGAACTTTCCCTTAAAAAAAATTCAAGGAAGATTTTTGTCTTAGTTTTTTTATTCTAGGTTTCTCTCTGTGAAATAGGTGCATAAGGCACACACAGAGGAATCTCCCTGCTTACCTTTCGGTTACTAGGGATTTGAAAACAGGTGGTGAATTAAGGAAATAGCTCTATTGAGAGATTAACCCATTTCATCAGCCAGTGGAGAAGGAAATAAGAACATTTTTACAGCATCTCTATAATTCATATATTTAGTGGTAACAGAAATGCCTTAATAAAAGCACTAAGAAAGGGAGTAACTGAGTATTTTGCAGCAGTTTGATTTACTTTGTAAAGCAGCAAGTACTAAAATCTAAGTAGTGTGATTTTTATTTACATGAGAGGAAAATGATATGTGTCCAGGAAAACCTTATCTGAGAATTAAACTGAACTTTAACTGCATAATATCAAGGGAAGGTTATTTCAATTTAATATTCAGTGTTCCCTAGAAATTTGAACACAGACATGGAAGAAACACCTGCTGAGATTCACATTGCTTTCTAAATTATTTTGTATGCATGAAAATATTATTTGTGTACCTTCTTACTGCTGTATGATGAACATTTGAATAAAATAGAAAAGTAATAAAATTTCAAATAAGTACAGCTCTAATGCTTTTCTTTTTATGTTTAAGAATAAAAAGTATTATATCTATCACAATTATGGTAGCCAATAAATAACTTACATCAAAAAGCTTTAGTAGACCTGGACAGATTTAGTGGATGAAAAAGGAAACCAGTATAAAAACCAAAAGGTCGTTGTAGCGCTAAAAGCTCCAGGTGTATTGAGTACCCATAATTTCCAAGGGGTGAAAGAAAATGCAAGTTTAAATTCTGTGGTAGTTTGTCACTTCCTTTGGGTTATTTGGAATAATAAATCCTTAGGGTCAAAATACCAATACTTCAAAATTTGTATATCAATTGTGTGCTACTTACACATCTGAATTCTGTAAACAGTATATATAAACAGTATGTGAAAATAGGTTTCTCTATCATGTGTACATTCTTAAATAACATAGTATTAATTAGCTTACAGGTATGTCTTATCACACATACATGCAGCCTACTGCACATTTTATCATTTATATCCTTAAGCCAGTTAACACAAATCTGTAAGCCCCAAAGGTCACAATGCTGTGCCAAATCTAGGTGGATGTATAAACACAAACTTTTCTTAAGTTCTAACACAATTAAATCTTAGAGAATCAAAATTTTCTCTGAATTATATGATGAATCCCAACCCAGTGACTTTTTTGAGGAGACTGACACCTACCCAAAATCACGACCCATTCTGCCTGTTTAAATGAGAATATTCCTCAGTCTAAAAAATTATTTATAGAGGTTTTTTACTACCCTTGTATACTGCAATGTTATTTCCTTTCCCACACACTAGCAAAGTCCATTTTCACAACTGCTATAAAGCGGCATGTTCACAGCTAGTAAAACAACTCAATAAATAGCCTCACGAAGCTATAGCTGTCTCATATCCTTTCCTCAATAAAAACAGAGGTGAACTGCTTATTTTCAGCAGCACACTATAAGAAGACAGAAGCATTATGACTGCTCATACATTCTGACTATCATTTGCCACAAGCTATATCTGTCAGCATTAAATAAAGCTGCATTATAAATGTAAACAAAACACCCACATCTACAAAATGAGCTGTCCGCCATGGCTATAGGCATGAATTGAACCCGCTTATTGACTCAGGTTGCTCTTTTTATTTATTCTTCTACAAAGACATGCATTTACTTTACCCTACAAGCACACTAGGTTTCAGAAAAGCAACTAGTCTTGTGCTAGAGCAAAAAAAAAAGGCACATGTTAACAAATGCATATCTTAATAAGAATAACATTATATGGGCAAACAGAGACCAACTGTTAAAAAATGGATTTATTTTAAAAGGTTATCCTAGATCAAAACACTAAATCATAAATAATCTATGGACTCAGTTCTCTAAGTATATATTTATAAACTACAACAAAGTAATTTACTGTCGAAAACAACAGAACTTTATTTTCAAATATTTAATAGAAGTGAGTATTTAATGACAAAAAATTAGCCAGGCGTGGTGGCGGGCGCCTGTAGTCCCAGCTACTCAGAGAGGCTGAGGCAGGAGAATGGCGTGAACCTGGGAGGCGGAGCTTGCAGTGAGCCGAGATTGCGCCACTGCACTCCGGCCTGGGCGACAGAGCGAGACTCCGTCTCAAAAAAAAAAAGAAGTGAGTATTTAATGAATGCTGCTCACACAGTTGTCCCACCTTCTATGGCTTGGGTATTCACTGACAAAGTAAATAAGTGAATATTCAGGATATCCAATCATGCAGGGTATAAAATTAATTCAAGCTGCCAACAAAAAATAGTTTCTGTAGAAAATGAATATACTATTTGCAAAATGCCTTTTGTACTTTTTCAAGTGTTTTATGCTTTGTGCAACTATACGTAGCCATGGTGATACATAATAGAAACAGGTAACAAAAACTGTGAGCTTAAAAACATTTTGCCAGCTTTACTTTTTTTTTTTTAATCTGAGGAGTTAATAGATCACTCTGAACCTACTGCAGTAAGTTTGTATCTCACTTAGAATGTTTTGAAAAAGTAAGGAGGAGGCTCTTTCTCTTTATTATTGTTCTATGATGAGCCATAATGCTAGGGAAGTGCACATCTGAAATACAGATACACTGGATTCCTAAGTGTGAATGTTCTAACAGGTGTGCTGCACATCAAGATTTTAGTTTATTTTCAGGCTTATTCTGAAAAGGACCATCATCATGCCAATCATGACAAATGAAGGTATGTTTTGAAGACATTCATTACAGACAGAGCCAAAGTATACATATAAGCCACCAATGCACATGCATTACAATAAAAATGAAATACAGCATTCTTTCAAACAACCACATGGGGCTCTTCTGTGTATTTGATCAAATAATTTCTCAATTAGTTTTCTCCACTAAACACTGATTGCTTTGGCCTCGTGTAGACAGAGCCACAGAACTTGATTAAAAATAAGCCTGGGCAGCCAGAAGCCACTGGATAGATTTCCAGATGACAAAAGATCTGAAGATATGCAGAGCCCAGCAGTACTCCAAAGAGTTTAGTCTTTATTCATCACCTGTTGAGCAACTCAAGAACCCCTAAGAGGTCTGAAAGTTTATACCTTTGTCTCTAAGTGCAAAAGAGTCCACAGATTGAAGTCTCGATTTTAAAAGCAAGAAGTAAAATGCAACAGTTAAAATATTAACATATACTGTCACAACTTATTCTTATGTAGGACATCATTCCCTATGAAAGGGAAAGCATAAATGTTCTTTGCTTCTCACTATTGGCATAGATTGATATTAATTATTACTGCTTTTCCTCTCTAAAATAAGCTTGTTAACAAGAACTACAGGATTGCTTACAGCTGCTATCCATTGGGTAGGTTGCATCATTGTTTATGATGTTTATAGAAAAAAGGGAAATCAGTACAAAGAAATAGTATGGAGTAATTAATGTATTGTAGTGTAGTAATTTCCACTTTCTACCTCCATTTAAATAAAATAAAGCTCTATAATGCTAGCGTAAATCAGGGGGAGCCACAGGGGAGCACAGCGAGGCAAAGACATTAAAGCCAAACCAAAGCCCTTCTTCACCCAAGCTACTATTATTATTACTTGTGCAAAGCAAATATTCAGCCTCCAACCCTAAATCATTTCAATTCCTATTTCCAAGTATAATTTAATCTCTTTCAGCGACACTTGATGCTTACTTCATCACAGCATAATGACAGATTAAAAAGTTGTTGAATTAAATATTAAAGAGGACTTCAGGCAGTTCTGCATTTTTAAGGAATAACACAGATTGGGGATGAAATGAGAAGCCCAAATGCATATTTTATACCAAAAGGAAAGAATACATATATTTTTCCTTCAGGCCACCTACTTTGTAATAAAACACAGGGCAGGTTTTATTTAGTGCATAAAAATGTGAAATAGTATCATAAGCTTCATATCACTATAATCTGGCACCATACAATGATGTCAAAGCTAATGATACCATGTAAGAATATGACTTTTTTGGTGAGTATCTCATTTAAATATTTTTAAAATAAGTATATTCATAATTTATACTTCTGCTTTCTGATTTTAAAAATTAACTTATTTTGGAAATTTATCTCAGAGATAAAAATCTCACAGATGATAGCATCAAAAGCAAACCATTATGTAAATGACATTATGATACAAACTGTTCTGAGTGGGTAGAAAAAAAGTTGAGCCATAGTTGTACAGTTCCAATTAAAATGCTGATTGAGGCCAGGAGTGGTGGCTCATGCCTCTAATCCCAGCACTTTGGGAGGCCGTGGTGGGCAAATCACTTGAGGTCAGGAGTTGGAGATCAGCCTGACCAACATAGCAAAACTCCATCTCTACTAAAAAAAAAAAAAACACAAAAATTAGCCGGGCATGGTGGTACGTGCCTGTAATCCCAGCTACTCGGGAGGCCGAGGCAGGAGAATTGCTTGAATCTGAGAGACAGGGGTTGCAGTAAGCCGAGATCATGCCAATGCATCCAGCCTTGGGGACAGAGTGAGACTCCGTCTCAAAAAAAATAATAAAATAAAATAAAATGCTGATTGAACTGGTAGGCCTAATTTCAGAAGCTCCCTTTACATAAGGGTAAAATTAAAGATGAAATGCACATAATAGTAGTCCCTTAACTCTTAAACAGAATAGAAACAGAGTCAAAATACAAAATTCTGGGACTACATACTTAGGATATGCACAGATAATGATACATAGATACACATGGTTAAAATTCCAAGGGCTCATGGTTAAATGGCTAAATTTGGTATATGTTTTTAACTTTGTCATTTTTAAAGAATAGAGATGTTTTTCCTAAGGCTTAAAAGAAAATAAACTTTTGAATTTTTCTTTCATTGTGAGTTCAAGCAATGTAGTAGGAGAAAAAATTAATTCTATAAATATTTTATTCTATTTGTGTAACATCAAATTGCAATCTTTTGTACATCCATATATTTTTACGCAATGGCTGTAAGTACCTAAGCACTTTCTTCTGTGCTTTTTCATTTCATTTTCCTGTTACCAATACTGTCCATTTGACTGAACCTCGTGGAACTGCCATTTTCTAAGTCACAAATGGTCAGATACCAACTTCTAATGATTTGGCATTCATTTTAGATAGTTGCATCTTTATATATTTCACTTGAGAAAATAAACGGTTATCTATAATAATAAATTGTAAGTACTTAAAAGTGACTTTTAAAAATGTATTATGGAAAGATCAATGTTTTCCTTATAGGCCAAGGAAGCAAATTTTATTTGTTTTTGAAAATAGTTCATTTTTTGAACAAGTGAAAGTACAAATGTCAGAAAAGAGTATTAAACATTTTTAAAGTAATACATGTTATCTATTTCATACACAGAAAGAAAGAAAAAGATAAAAGTAGTAGACTGGTTTCTTCAGAAATTACGACTTTGGCTAGGATAGAGCTAAATGTCATCATGGTTGGCAACTACACATGGCCTTGAAAGGATGGCCTAGTTCCTTTTGGAAAAATTTTCAGTGTGATTGCTCCTGGCCAAATGTGACAGGATTTACTCATGAAATGCTGTGCACACAATCCTTTATTTTAAAGAAAAGCACAAAATATTACCATGCAACTGTTTTGTTAATCTAAAAAGGGGCAAGGCTTCTTTTTTTAATCTTTTCAAATCTCAGTGGTCTGTTGTTCTGCTGGCTCAGATACTTGGCTAGTCATTCCTTGCAAACATATAATTCTAGTCCCACACAGTTAGATGCATACACTACACTGTAGAAATACTGCACAATAATCTTTGCTGATATTCTTTAAAAGTACAAAAAGAATAGAGAAAGCACATTTATCCTCCCTACCATCCCCAATATTTCTTGACTAGAGCCAAGTCACTGGGGGTGGGATGGCGGAAGGCAGTGGTGACAACAGCAATCTTTCTATGGTGTCCGTATTTAAATGCTGGAAAGAGCAATAATTTTGGTTTTCTGGAATGTTTTCCAACCAGTAATAATGAGGTAATAATTTCCCATCACCTAGGACATAGTAGGTACTCAAAAAACGTTTGTACGTTTAAATTCCCTGTGGAATTCCCTTTGGCATTCAGTCTCCCATTGAAAAACACAGCCATTAAGTTAGGATACTTCAGAGTCAATTACCGTGGGAAAACCTCCCAGATGATGTTTCGTACTTATGGTGAAGGGTTAGTTATTTTTTTCTCAACCACCATTGTTTTGAGGCTGGTTGGGAATTTTTTCCTATCTGTTGAAAATGTTCACATGGTGATTATGCAGTCCTCCTCTGAGAAACCGGAGTCGGCAGCAGCCCAGATGTTTGAAATCAAGAAAATGCATCCTCTACCGTCGCCAGGCCTCAAATCAAGTTTCTGGTTTGGATTGGAAAAGCACTAACTTTGGGACCACGGAGAGGTTCTGACTCGCAGTGGGTGCTGACCCCAGGGCACAAGGCCGGCGGGCAGCGCGCGTTCTCTGGGCTGCAGCCCGCTAAGGTCAGCTGCTACTGCAGGGTGCGGCCGGGACCGCCGGCGCGGGGGACCGCTCGGGGCGCTCTGCCCCGCGGCTTTCGGGGCGCGCCGGGCAGCGCCAGCGCGGGCGGGCATCGGGCGCGCCCATTGTTCTCGCGGCGCGGAGCCGCGGAGCGGCGGGCGGCGATCCGGCTCCCCCTCCCGCGTTCGCACCGGGAGGCCCCGCGGCCCGGCCCCGCTCCCCGCCGCGGCGCGCCCCCGCCCCGCTGGCTGACAGCGAATTCTCACCGCCCTGACTGCATAATTAATGTAAATGGAGCAGCCTCCGTGTCATGTGCGGGCTCTTTGGGTTTACTTTTGTGCGACACTTACACAGGAATATTAACTAGAGAAAGCAGCATCACAACAGGGGTGGAAAATCAGCCTGTCAGGGACTCATTGCAAATGCCACGGAGAGCGGAGCGGCTTCAAGATTGTTTCATCAAGGTGATTGAGAACAAAAACTACTGAGGAAAGAAAATTCGAGCTTAAACTGAGCTCCCATACATCCATTATTTATCGCTGTAGATCCTTTAGGAACGAGATTTCTAACACATCTTTATGCAGAACTCGGGACTGGCGGAAAGGGGCGAGGCCGCTGCGTGTGTGCACTGCCAAGCGAGCCGTGGCTCGGCCCGTGCGTGTGCAAGCACCCCTGCTCCCCAAGTGTGCAGACGCCTTTCCACAGCCCACAGCCAGAGAGGGAAAGGCCCGGGCCAGGAGACACCTCTCCACGGGTCAGTGAGTTATTCCAAGAAACCACGGGGAATGTGGGAGAACCTACACTTAACTGAAATTAAGGCCTACGTTCCTGGGGATGCTAAGAGCCTTGCAATAAGGTGTCTGGTGTATAGGGCTGTTATCCACTTCCAAATTACGTTAAGGCCATTTTATTGTAATACGTGGTCACTGACTTTTCCCTTTCATAACCTGCTGTGGGTGAGAATACCTAAAAGTCAAAAGAGTAAATTCCCAAAGCATATTTGACACCCAAAAATGTACATTTTTGGAAAAACATTTTCACTTCATACTCATAATCATCCAGAATATTCCATATTGGATGTGTCCTCTTTTCCAAAGGAGCTGAAAAGGTGACTTCCCAAATCTGAATGCAGCCTGATCTAAATTAGCATCCAATCCTGCTTACACTTTCCAGTCCAGACTAGTATATTGGCCTGCCATAAAAATTATTTTAAAAATTAAGAATTTATATCTCAAATATAAAGTTACTAGAATTCATTTAGACTGAAACAGGGCATTATAAATTTATAAACAAATTAATTACCAGTTTCATCAATGCTCTGTTTTTATAATGAGTAAGTAATCAAGTCCAAAACTTTACTAAGTTTTTACCCAATTTAGGAGAGGAAATACATTAGAAAACAAACAGCCAAAAAAAAAATTATTCAACAAGAAAAAAGACTATGGTTGCAAATTTTAACCCCAGAGTGTGTTAAGTGTTAAGGAACCAAAAAAAAAAAAAAGTAAGAAAAGAAATATCAAATCGTATCCCTCCCAAAAAAATGCCATCAAGTGAGAGCATCTGTTTCTGGTAAAGCACGTATGCCGCCTCTCCTCTCCTACAGCAGAGTGACTTAATCCTGAATGTTCTCAAGGAATTCCTCCATACAAAGGGTCAATTGTATGCTACAGAATAACCTTACCCGTATTTGTCTACTAAATGATTGAGAGCTAAATCCATCTGCATGTCTTTACTGGCTTAATTAAATATAGGTACAATAACTGAAAATAATTCAGTACACTACACGACAGAAGAGATCAAAATGGACATGCCGATCAAAAGGTTTACTTTAGACAGGAAGCAGCCCGTCAGACCATTGTTACAAATTAAAGGTATTATATTCAGGTCATTTTTAATCTCTTAAAAATGAATAACCCATATTAAATCATTTTTCTCCACAGAGGTAACATTTCTTTTATGTCTAAATGCACATATTCCTCACCATGCTTCAGTTCTTTTACTAGTGGTAGACGTCTATTACACTTATCATGTAAGTCAAATTCACACCAAGTTTGGATTCCTCTCTCTTTACATGATATAACTGATTCATCACACATTTGCACTTAAAAAATGAGAATTCACAAGCTGATTATGCACAGTAATCTATCTCCTGAATCTCATTTTACTGCAGTAAAATTCTTATTGGCATTTTGTAGTTAATAACTTCTATATTAACAAATGCTGCTTTATGTCCAGACACTATGCTTGATAAATATGAGATAAATTTACCCTTACTTTCTAATAACAACTAAATTAGCTTTCTAATTCTGGAACTTTTTACTTTTAAGAACTTAAAATCTCATGTATATCAATTTTACTGTTTTTAAAAAGATACCAAATTTAGGATCAATATACAAAAAACAAAAACACACAGAAAAGTCCCTTGAGATACTGATGTGAAACCTGCAGCTCATTGATTGTTCTTGATAATATGTTGTTAAACTGGCAAACATGCCGACCTTGTGTGCAAAGACGGAATTGTGCATACACAACATAAAGTTAAAAAACAGCTTCAAAATGTCTGTTTAAAACTGTAGGCTACAAAATCTTAAAATACAGACAAGCATTCCATAGTTTATTTTAAATTGGCAACCACAATTTAACAAGCTATTCTAACAAATGATTAGCATAGCGTGTGCTTTTCTTTAGCCATCAATTATGACACAGGGTAATGCAGGGCACAACTTAAGTGTCAAATTACAATATGCTATACAAAACCACTTTGCAACACAGCTTTCTGTTTGCTTAGCAATTACTACAGAGCACACTGCTTTTCATGAAAGGAATTGGTCAGAACTGTTTATAAGAATTACCACAAATGTTTATATATTTATATTATAAAGAATTAGTTGACAATTTCATAAAATTTCTCTTCAACAATTTAATAAAATGGCTGGGTTATTTATCTTGTGTTGGTTGAAAGCTGTGCATACAACCAAAATGGTCTGGGTTGTCTTCTTCTTAAAATGAGGTTCTTCCATGATATGTGACAAAAGTAGAATAGTATTTTTCCAAGACCAAAGTATGAAAAGCCTTTTTACTAATTTGTCCACCAACAAAATTAAAAACTTTTATTGTATGAACTGCTGTATAGTGAAAATCTAAATTAGTGAAGTCTGTAATCATTCTGAAGACAGAATAATGTCTCTTTAAAATCTTCAATAAGGCAAACATGGATTTAAATGCAAAATAAAAAAATTTTTCAGAAATGTTGTTCAAGTTGTAATTTTCACACAGCGGTCAGTCACTATCTCAATACTTGATCTATCAGTGGTAAAAATGAATAAAGGTTATCTGTCTTAATTGTAGGACCATCCATTAATTCATAAAACTCTTATGTGAATAAATACTTAATGAGAAAAGGGAAAAAATACACAAAACAGTTTTTATGCTGGTTTTTTTCCGTTCTGCTGCTGTCCTTTCTCTTGCATTTGCCTAAAGGCTCTCAGTAAATTACACTCCCAGTAAATGACTGTAATTTACCCGTTGAATTCCCTTGTTCAGGAAAAGCACAAAAACACATTCCAGCATTTCCACAGCTCAAATTTACCATTCGGGATGTCAAGAACAATCCATGGGCAGTAATTTGAAACTGTTTGAACCTTCAAATGAGGGAAATTAGAAATGTTTTGAGAGCTAAGATTTTCAGTGAGGAGATAAAAACCTGATAAAAATCTCTTAACTGTTCTGTTCCTTTCTTCCCCCTCCCATATCAGAGGCAGAGGCCTATATAAACTATTCCACAGTGGGTTTTGAGACAGTGCTATAGAATATAGCATTAACAAAATAAGTCAAATTTATATTTTCTAGAATAGTTTTTAATGATAATAGACAGTACATTAATGTCACACTTAATATTAAAAACATAGATCCTACTATACACTTTTTAATCACAACTGTTTCCCCATGCACTATCTACCCTAAACTCAAAACAACTTCCTCCAGTACAACTTACATGAGCAAAGTTGCAAAGACTCAGGGCCCCAGGGATACCTAGCAGTCACTATTAACATTATTTTTATAAACAAGAACAAAGACTTTCTGTTTAGTTACATTTCAATACAGAGAAATCCCATGTACAAAGAAATGTAAACATTTACATGGGCCAAACCTAAATGGTATCATTTAATATTTTAATATTTAACACAGGCCAACATATAGAATAAACCAGCACAATCCCCAATGTAAACACTTATTGCTGTAAAATACACACACACACACACACACGCACACACATACCCTACAGTTAAGAACGTTCAATAACCAAAACAGCCTATTTCACTCTGTCTAAAGGCAGGTTTTCATATGGCAAAATGGTTATAAATCCTCATTATCCTAAATAAAATTACAGCACTTTAAACATTTCCAGGGAGAACATTCTCTCTTCTAAACAACTACCTTCGCGAGTAATAGGAAGCAATATGGTTGCACTTGTGTCACAGTTGGAAGCCTTTTTAAACTGTCGCCCTGCTAGCAAACTGATTCTACATATTAAAATGAATGTGTTGCTTATTTCAAGGGGAAAAATCATTTATAAAATCAAGACCATTATTAGGATATTGTGACTTACTTCCTCTTTAAAGTGAACCAGAAGTACAGATAGGAATAATCTATATATGTACATATAACTTCACTCTCTACCAATTTGGTCTTACAAGAAAAGATATTCTTGAAAAAAGAGGCTTTCCATATTTAGCATTTAATAACCTAAATAGCCTATTGCCCTAAATATTTATGATCACAAACCATAAAGGAAAGAAAAACTAAATTTCCTTTCTAGGATAAAAGGTGAAGTCATTACAAATATCTCCAACTATATGATAGACCTTTATAAAAACAATACTATGTATGTATTTTTATCTACTTTATCTGACAAATGCATCCTTTTCCCAAGACTTGTGTTGGTATCAAGGAGCACCCTACTTATTATAATAGCTGTATGACTGTAACAGATTCATAATCTGGGTTACTTTAATAGTCGACCTAAGCTGAATTTGTGTGCCCAACTTCTTGTTGTGCCCTGAAGTTCAAAGAGAAAAATGAATGATAAACTATCATTCAATGGGCAAATGAGGATATTTCTCAAGCTCAAATTTGTAATTAATTATGAAAATACATTGCAAGTCATAATGATACTTCTCTCTACATGCTTTTATCTAGGTATACAATAGCCATGATGTTTTTAATTCCCCACAGATGATGAAAGAAGTTATGCATCCCCAAATAAAGGATAAACATCTCTTACAAGGTACTTACAGGGAAGTGCTGCTCTCTATGCAGTGGTTGCTTTGCTTGTTTATAAAACACTCTTTAGATTCTTCAACACTAGTGTTTGTTAGCATTTAGTGTGAATGATTTAAAATTTTTACAGTCTCAGTCTTTCCTACATTTGGAGAATGTAGCCAATGAATATTTCCTGTATCATGTGTACTACCCATTGCTTAACTGGGAAAGGCAACTAGTAATAAAGTAATTAACTCCTCAACCAAGAGAGTATAGGTTTTGTTGTTCTTGATTGAAATTCTCTCAATTTCTAGACAATCACATTATCTGCTTCATAATTGCAAACCTGGATGAATTGTTTCTAAAAGTTGCATCATGGCTCATGCCAATAGAACCTATGAATGCATAAAAGCTCCTGTTTCTAATGTCACTGTTATCAAGCCAAAAACAATTATACTCATTTGAGTTATGGCAACCAATAAACTTAGATAATCACCATATGCAACACAACATTTTGGCACTTGAACTTAAAACTCTTGTAGACAACTATAGATTGCTTCTAATGCAGAGCACTCTTGTCCTACCCAAGGCTGCCAATAGAAATGCCAAAGCTGCTGAATACTGCGCATCCTAGTAATGCTGTCAGTAAATGGCACATTCACACAGCCCCCAATCCTCTCTTCCCAGGCATGGTCTTCTCCAGCTGCAGCTTAATTTCCTGTGACTTGCCTAATTACTGTAATTAAGGATTAATTGCCATTAATTATTCACACATAAGCTCATCGCAAATCATGGGGTAAATGTCTTATGAAAGCTGCCATACAAGCCATGTATAAACACACTGGGATGCTTCAGGCAGGCGAATCTATCACTCAGCCCTCAAGCAAATCTCTGTGCTTCTCTTACAAAAACAGCTATAACTCTCAGAAACTCGACAGTCCTTTCAGGTAAGCATTAGGTTACAAAGCATGTTTTCCTGTGGAAGCCACAACGGTTTTATTAGTACTATAAATGCTGTTTTATCTTTCCAACTGCTATTTTTATGTTTCCATTTTTATTCTACAGTGCTCAGTTTAGGACAACCACTTGCTTCAAGGAGGAATGTTTGCAGTTGCTACTTTCCCCATCACAGTTTGAAATAGTTCCATGTGGTTTACAACATATGACCATGTAACTGGGATCAGCATGCCCAAAAAAAAAAAATGTCAAGAGATCGGCTACGCAACTAGGATGGAAACCATTTGATTTTAATTCACAATTTCTGTCCTTGGTGTAAAAAAGTCATAGCACATATTTAGTTGTTGATAGGGTGTTCCTTATAAAGAAGGTTACCAACTTGGCCATGAAAAAAAGTACTACTGACAAGAATGATCGAAAATGGCAAGAAAACAAAATAGCCTTGTATGGATTACTTTTGTATTAGTTAGGTTCACTGTTTTCATGACAGTATCTGGTATTTTCACAATTACAAAATACAGACATCATTTCTTTGCCAAGCTAGAAAAGAAACTGTTTAAGTATTTCTGACAGACTCTGAGCTGATGAGAGAACTTACAAATCTCTAGAAATTGTAAGCCTAACACCTTTTTCTAGTTATCTAAGTTTACCATGTTTGAATGTTTTAAAACACTAGAATTCATTTTAACAACAGAATAAATGATTGTATATATTAAAAGACTTAAACTACATCAACACTATGTATTATCGCTGCCCTAGGAAATTTAAATCTAAGTAGGCAGAATGTTATTCTAATTGTTATGTTAGTTCCTTCTGCAGCAAATTAATGTATGAAACATTTTCATTTTGGTACATGTTTGTGTGTCTTCAGTTAAACATTTATGTAAATGGACCTTCTGTCAGATTTCTAATGTTGCAAATACTTCTCTAAAACAATAACTTTTCAAATACATCATTTAAGAGTTCTTTTCCCCATTTTCTGCAGTACTTGAAATGGGGGTATTAGCGACTAAAATAATTTCAGTTTAAAACCTAAGTTTAAAATACACTGCTTGAATAACTACAGACCATATCTACATGCAGGTAAAATACCAACTAGGCTTACAGAGCCATTGGCTATCAAAAATGAAGAAACTCAATATATAACTTCTACCGTCTAATATCCAATTGACAACATATATTTACAACACAATTTCAATCAAGTCTTAAGAGGAAAGAATAAACTCCTTCATTCTTTGGTTCTAAATTCAATTCTAAATCTGTTGAAGTATGCATGATTTCTGTAGTGATCACAGAGCGTGTTTCCAATAACCTATAGCGCCTTCTTTACAAATACCCAACCACCCACTTACAAAATAGAACCAATGTTAAAGACCAGGCAGCTGAAACTACAAAACCAGAGAAGCAGCTCAGCTCTTATATATTTAACGTCTACTGCCCTCTCAAGTAATGAGAGATACACAAAGCCTGATAAAACTCTTCATTTGAGACACAAGTCTTTTTCTGTAACATTAGATTTCTAAAACTGAAATAGTGTTTACAAAGTCCTAAACTTTTTCATTGCTGAATTACATCTGTAATCCAAAAACTGTAGTCTGGAATTTAGTAAAAAATTAAATAAAATTGTGAGACACGGTCTCCCTGACCCCCATGCTGCAATGCAGTGGTCACAGCTCACTGCAGCCTCAAACTCCTGGGTTCAAGCAACCCTCCCACCTCATCCTCCATAGTAGCTAGGATTACAAGCATGCGCCACCACACCTGGCTATTTTTTTATTTTTATTTTATTTTTTATTTTTTATTTATTTGTTTATTTTGCAGAGATGAAGTCTCATTATGTTGCCCAGGCTGGTCTCGAACTCCTGGCCTCAAATGATCCTCCTGTCTCAGCCTCCCTAAGTGCTGGGATTGCAGGGAATATAGGCATAAACCACTGCACCCAGCCCTTAGTAAATACTTAATGGATCCTCCCAAATCCACCCAATTGGACTACTCCTCCCCGAAAAAACATTACAGTAGGAAATTATTAAGGCTCTTAAGGATTTGTAAGTCTAGACTCAAGGATTTCTATACATCTAAGTAATAATTTTAAAACTTGGCTTTGGGAGGCCAAGACAGGAGCATCACTTGAGGCCTGGAGTTCCAACATGCAGGAGCTAAGATTGTCCTACTGCTACACTCTAGCCTCGGACACAGGGCAAGACCCTGTCTCTATTTTTAATAATTAAAAATAATAATAATAATAAAATAGTAAAAAAATAAAAATTTGGAAACTAAATCAACAGGGAGATT
Source organism: Symphalangus syndactylus (assembly GCF_028878055.3). NCBI lineage: Eukaryota > Metazoa > Chordata > Mammalia > Primates > Hylobatidae > Symphalangus > Symphalangus syndactylus. The sequence goes on from NC_072425.2 coordinate 18,948,770, forward strand.
CATAAAAACTGATTCTGGTAGAAATGTATAATTATATTGCCAGTGATAATGATGTAAAATCGAATTAAATTGGTGATGAGTTTTTATTATTGTTTTTAAATTCTACCAGAAGTTCAGTACTTTAACTTAGCTGTCAATTTACCAACTAATTCCTATACTCCTATCCTAGAGTCAGCAGCCAGTGACACAGAGAGCTGTTAAAATCTACCATCCCAACACACAGCTTTACAGTCAATGTCATCTAATTGATACTTCCCTATTTTTGTCACCTTGCCTTGATGCCAGCTGCCAAGCTCTGCCATGTCACTTTCCATTTATGGACTCCCAAGTCCCTTGATCTGGCTAATTAGGGTTTATGTGTTAATTGGAGTAAATACAAAGATGAGAGTCACAGGCACAAATTTCAAAGCACAGCCATAAATTGAAGAGCTGATAAGCAAGGAAAAGATGCCTTCATGGAACAAGTGTCAAGTTTATTTTATCACTGGGAAAGATCCAGAATTTCCTGTCAAAGTGACACCCTTAAGTTTTGAAAAGACTTAATGAGAAAAACATTAACTAACACATTGAGAACATTGCTCTATAGCAGTAAAATGCACAATACACCTAAATGCAGTTCAAGAGAGCATAACTGTTTTTAAAAAACTAGTTCTATTCAATAAGACAGTGTTTTATTTCTACTTTATTGCACAAAAAATGTACACCTTGATTTTAATTTTTAGTAAGAAAACTCTAAAAGAAAATCCAGCATTTGAAAATCATGACACGATTTAAGCGAGAAAAATGACATTTTCATTAACATTTTGGATATATTAAAATTTTTTCTGCTAAAAGATAACTGTTTGATTTTTAAATGATTACCACAAATTACAGCAAAAGATTTTTTGAATATACAGACTTAGGATACTAGATTTCAGATGCCTATCTTTAATGTCAGTTAAGACTGAAATTAATTTAGAAAAAGCATGATTTCTGTAGTAATCAGAGTGTTTCCAACACCCTCCAGAACTTTCTTTACAAGAACATTACTGTCAGCTGGAGACACTGCTATTTCTAGCATCAGGTGATGAAGAGAAAAGTCAGATAATTAATATTGAAAATAACTGGAAGTGCTGATAAAGCCTCCCTTTGCCATTTTTGCTTAAGTGTAATGAGAGGAGTACTTTATCTGTTGCACTGCTATGTCTGTTATAGAGACCTGAAATTAGTTAATAATAATGACGGCTGAGAACAGTGGCTCATGCCTGTAATCCCAGCACTTTGGGAGGCTGAGGCGGGCGGATCACGAGGTCAGGAGTTCAAGACCAGCCTGGCCGACATGGTGAAACCCTGTCTCTACTGAAAATACAAAAATTAGTTGGGCGTGGTGGTGCGCACCGGTAATCCCAGCTACTCAAGAGGCTGAGGCAGGAGAACTGCTTGAACCCGAGAGGCGGAGGGTGAAGTGAGCCGAGATTGCACCACTGCACTCCCGCCTGGGCAACAGAGTGAGACCCCGTCTCAATAATAATAATAATAATAATGACAACAATGTCAACAATAGCTACTATTATTACTATTTACATTTTTATAGTTCTTTATAGCTTACAAAGAGCTTTTATGTATATTACCTGAAGTCTGGTAATTAACAGAAGTTAGGTAACATATAAAACATCTAAGGACTTTCCCAGAGAAAGTATTCAAACCATTTCAGACTGACAATCATTTAGCTATACCAGAAAAACTCTATCTTCCAAAAGCATCCATGTAATAAAAGGTATTAAAAAATAAAAATAACTAGTGTTCACATCTATGTGGTGTTCCTCAAAGGACCTACTGAAGTAATAGCTTAATATTGGTGAAACTGGTACATCAATAATCCTTAATCTTCCCTTCCCTTTCTTAATGTCCTTTTAATCAACAAAATATGGTAATTATTCTTCTAATAATTTGTGATAACTTAGGTTCTACAATTTAAAGATCCTCCTGAAGTTAGCCTTATATTTCTGTTTTATGATTCTAACTTCTTTTAGTACTTTCAACCCACTTGCCACAAGTTTGAAATTAATCAACATTTTCAGTAAACAGAAAAGATTTTGGAATGAAAAAAGACCTTTCCTATGGGCTATCATATTAAAAGCAAACCTTATGTGTTCATATACCTTCTAATAAAGAATGGCATGTCTTTGGCCGGGCATGGTGGCTCACGCCTGTAATCCCAGAACTTTGGGAGGCTGAGGTGGACTGATCACGAGGTCAGGAGTTCGAGATCAGGCTGGCCAATATGGTGAAATCCCATCTCTACTAAAAAATACAAAAATTAGCCAGGCGTGGTGGAGTGCACCTGTAGTCCCAGCTATGCAGGAGGCTGAGGCAGGAGAATCACTTGAACCCAGGAGGTGGAGGTTGCAGTGAGCTGAGTGAGCTGAGTGAGCTGAGATTGCACCACTGCACTCCAGCCTGGGCGACAGAGTGAGACTCCACCTCAAAAAAAAAAAAAAAAAAAAAAGAATAGCATGTCTTTGTAAAAGCAATATTCACCAGAAAAGTTTTGACAGCAGTGCTTAAGATTTCTGAAATATGTAAAATACACAAATAATTTAATTTAACTCCTTCCATGGGAAAAAAAAATCACTCACTTCTAGTGATGTTGTCACTTAAAAGATGTACACAAGAAAAATACTTTGAGTTCCTACATAAGAAGGTGAAAATATCACATAACAACATCGGAGACCCACATCACCTCTTATATCACTAACAACTTGGTACAACTTTTTAAACAAAACTATCCTGTAACTTAGTGTGAGGTTTTAACTGAAAACCAAGCTAATTCCTACAAATTAACAGATGTCCCTGAGAAACAGTAAGAAACAAAGAAATGCATATGTGAACATCATCAGCATCCAAATGAGTTTATTGTAGGACTCTTTAAAGCACATCTGATCTTGGCTCCAGCCTGTAGTCTACCTTTCAACTTGCAAATGACAGTGTCACCAAACACTGTCCTTCCATCAATCAAGCTGGGTCATGAATATACAAAAGGCAGCAGAGAGGCTGGCTACCTCCTGCAGTTCAACTTGGCCTAATTATCTAGCCCTTTCTTTTGGTTACAGTCTGAAGGGTATACACCCAGTCAGCTGCTGGGCAGCCGGAGGCCTAATCAAGACAGGTTATGCATACTGACCCTTATATGGACATCCAATGCAAGTTAAATGTGAGCACCAAATGTCATCTTTCTTATTCATCATTATGAAATTTCCCTCCCCTTTCGAAATACCAATCTGCTGCCATTTTCAGACACTCCTCTTACCCCCCTCCAAGCTGTCATTTCACTGTGCTTGCTGCCAGTTGAGTGAATTAGCATTCTAACTGATGTGCAGCTCTTCTCAGACAAATCCTCGAGCTGCGTTAACTAATGACTTCTCTCCTGAAAAAGGAACTGATAGTCAACCTTTGATAAAAGAGATTCCATTTCCACAAATCACAATTTACCATAATGGTGGCAAAATCAGTAAAGAGTTAACTATGGTTGTGCACTTTCCCTTGTGTTTTTTTCTCATTCCACTACCAAGAAACACCAACAACACTGACTGGAATATAAAGCTGCTAACTAGTCAGGTGCAGTGGGTATATGATGGTGAACTCTAAGCAAAACAATTTAATAACCAAAGGATTGGTGGGGTTGGAAAGAAGGCAAAAGATTAACAATAATTCTCTTATCTCATCAAATTGAGGATGAATCTGGTAAGACAACGAACTGCCCCAGTGCCCAGCACATGATACGTACTCAGTAATTGTTGATGTTGTTGATGATATTAACAATGATGATACAGATGTCCACATGTAAAGTAACAAGGGCCAGAAGTAGGACTGTAATGTGGAACTGAAGACAGGTTCAGATTCTGAAAATGTTATGGAGCATGATATGTAAAGTGGAAGTAAGATGGGAATAAAAGACTATACTGATAACTTGGGAAAAGGTGGATAAAAAAAGATTATATAGTGATATAAAAAATAGAATATATTAGTAAAGAGAAAACTGAGAAAAGGAGAGATTTTATGGGTTAAGCATATCTCTTAATTTCTCTGTTTTTACATACTTACGTAGCTCTTTGATATACACAACAAAGAGCTAATGCCATCTGGTGTGACAGAAGATACTACAATGATTTATAATGCCACAAGTCCTAGAAGTACTAGAAAGGCATATCTAGCTGAAATTGCAAACCCAAATAGATTTGTCTAAAAGAAGTGGGGTATGGGATGGAAATCAGAGAAGGCTTATTTTATGATGAGAAAAGACTCATGGTTAAGCAGGGAAGGTTTTATTATTACGGCATTCTGATTTTTTGGTTTATAAAGTCAATGTGCATTCACTCAACAAATGTTTATTTAAAACCTTCTATACGCCAATCCCATAGGATCTGTGTGTGCCTCTGGGAGAGAGAGAAATTGTGCATGACACTGTTCCTGTCCTCAAGCTGTTTATAATCTCACTAGAAAGACAAACACGTGCCAGGCACGGTGGCTCATGCCTGTAATCCCAACACTTTGGGAGGCCAAGGCGGGCAGATCACAAGGTCAGGAGTTCAAGACCAGCCTGGCCAATATGGTGAAACTCCTTCTCTACTAAAAAACCAAAAATTAGCTGGGTGTGGTGGCACGCCAGCTACCTGGGAGGCTGAGGCAGGAGAATTGCTTGAACCTGGGAGGTAGAGGTTGCAGTGAACTGAGATCGCTCCACTGCACTCCAGCCTTCGTCTCAAAAAAAAAAAAAAAAAAAGAAATGCAAGTATAAAAAGTAAGATAACAACACAAGATTTAAATACAGCTGACCCTTAAACAACGCAGGGGTTAGAGGCACCAGCCCCTACACAGTTGAAAATCTGAGTATAACTTTGACTTCCCAAAAACTTTACTTCTAATAGCCTACTGTTGACGGTAAGCCTTACTGATAACATAAACAGTTGATTAACACCTATTTTGTATGTTATGTATATTATATACTGAGTTTTCCCAATAAAGTTACAGAAAATAAAATGTTATTAAGAAAATATCAAGGAAGACAAAATATATTTACTGTTCATTTAGTGGAAGTAGATCATCACAAAGGTCTTCATCCTCATCTCCGCATTGAGTAGGCTGAAGGGGAGGAGGAGGAAGAGGAAAGGGGTTGGTCTTACTGTCTCAAGAGTGGCAGAGGTGGAAGGAAATCAGAGTATAAGTGGACCCACACAATTCAAACCTGTGTTGTTCAGGGGCCAATTATTAAAATCTATTTGTAATACAAACTAGAAAATAATACTGTTATATTCTTTAATTCCATTCTTAAATAACTATCATTAAACAGTATAAGTGGGAAATAAATAAAAGCCAAATGAGTGATACAAAAAATAAGTTTTATGATTTAGAGGAGGAAGGTATCCTAAAGGAAGCACACAGCATATTAGTTAAAAGGGAGCCATAAAACATGATATACATTTAAAGCATACTACAGAAAATGATATGGGGAGTTTTTTTGTATTATTATTGAACTGTAAGACAGAAATTAATTGTCCTTAAGGAAAGAAAGTAGACCAGTCTGACAAGGACAAAAGGACATAAGGGAGTGTGAGAAGCTAAGCCTTCTCTGAATCTTGAAACTGGGTTGAGGTCTTCTTAGATGCTTTTCTTCAAAATCCTATAAGCATGCATCTTGTTGTTTCTAATCTGTAACTATCACCAGCATCTGGCATATAGTTAGTACACAATAAATGGTGATTGAATGAACAAAAGAATAAAAAACCAATTTGTAAATAGCAAAAAATTCCAGACTAGAGAGTCTGAACTTCAGTCTACAGGTGGTGGGGAATAATTAAATGTTTGAGTAGCATGATATAAGCACTATTGTAGGAAGTTATATTAGAAAAGCAAGGTGGCGGCAGAATGTCACGAAGATTGAACCAAGAACTAGAACCAAGAATTCTAGTTGGTAGGTTATCAGAATAATCATTTACTAAGTGCCACTCAAATGCCAATTTTTTCAAATCTCTGTACCCGTTCTCTTAAAGTAGAATGTCCTTCCCTTCCCTATCTAGTTAGCCTTAATGAGCCTTCAAAAGACATACTTTTTTGCAAAGATGTTCATTATAATATTATTTATAATAATGAAAACCAAAAGAAAACTGAAATGTCCCAGAAGATGGAAATGATTAAGGAAGTCAAAATACAGTCATTCAAACAGTATAGTCAATAAAATTATTCATAAAAATTGCTAACATGGAAAGTGCTTACATTATAGTACTAATGAGAAAAGCTCATAAAATTGTAAAAATAAGTTATTTCAATTACAAAACAAAACATGTATAAAGAAATGAGAAGAATCAGAATAATGTGAATTGGTAAGTTACTTTTTCTAAAGGGCAATTTAGCAGTATCTATTATAAATGAAAATGTGTGTACACTAGGAGTTCCATGTATCCCCAAAGAAACTCTAGTGCATGGGCCAGGGAGATATACACGGAGTTTTAGTCATAGCCAGAAGCAGAAGTTCCTGGTACTTGCTTTTTGAAATCAGCATCCATCCATATTATTACTTCATGATTGTGCAGTATTCAACTGAATGAAAGTAAAACATTTTATGTATTCATTGAACAATTAATGGACTTTTGGGCAGGGTTTTGCCCTTTTTTGCTATGTTAAACAAAGCTGCTATGGACATTCAATACAGAAAGACATGTGCAAACTTTTCTCTAGGGTGTCTACCTAAGAGAAGAGCTCCAAGTTTATAGGGTATGCCAATCTTTGACTTTGCTAGCTTTTGCCAAATTATTTTCCAATAGTTTTACCAATTTATATTCCCACTGGCAATACATGAGAGTTTCTGTTGCTCCTCATTCTTGCCAACACTTAGAATTTTAAGTTAATAGAGATTCATTTAATGTATTCTATCTTGGTGAATATTCCATGTGCACTTGAAAAGAATGCATATTCTGCTCTTATTGGGTAGAGTGAAATTGTCAATTAGGTCAAGTTGATTGATAGTATTGTTCACGTCTTCTATCTTTACTAATGTTTCAAATGATAGCCCAATATTGCATTAATGACATAAGCTGAACCATATTATGTGTCTATGCATTGCTGGACTCACTTTGGCAATATTTTGTTTTGAGTTTTTCCATCTATATCGTGAATAAGACTAGCCTGTCATTTTCCTTTCTTGTATTGTTACCTATTTCAATATCACTGTTAATGTTATATAATTAGTTTTAGAGTATACTTTTGTTTACAACAGTATATAATTTGTGTAAAATTGAAATTATCAATTCATTGAATGTTTAGAATTCCACAGAAAAATCCTCTGGTCCTGATGTTCTCTTTGTGGCAATATTTTAAACCACTGGCTTTATTTAAAGATTATAAGATTACGAACATTTTCTGTATCTTCTTGAGATAGGATTTACTCATTTGTGTATTTCTACCAATATTTCATTTCACCTAAGATGCCAAATGTATTGACAAAGTGTTCAGGATATTCCTTCTTTTTAATTTCTGCTGCATATGCTTTATCTTCTTTCAGATCCAGTGGTATTTATTTGTGCTGCTTCTCTGTGTCTTTTCCTTCTTTCCTTCTTTTTTGTTTGCATTTGATAAATCTTTACCAGAGGTTTGTCAATTTCATAAATTTTCAAAGCACAAACTTTTGCTTTGTTGATGCTTTCCATTGTATCTTTGTTTTCTTTTTCTTTAACTCATCTTCAAGTTTTTATTATTCCCTTTTTTCTACATTCCTTTGGGTTTATCTAGCTGTTCTTTTAAGTTCTGAAGTTGGATTTTAGCTAATTAACTTGAAGACTTTTAAAATCTTTATAATGTAAACATTTAAACCTAAAAATAATATAAAGCTTTAGTCATATTTCCTAAGTGCTGGTGTAAACTATACTTTTATCATTTTTAATCAGTTAAAGAAGTTGACAATTTCTCCACAATTTCTTTGACTTGAGAATGATTTCGAAAAAATTTTAAACTTCCAAATGTTGTAGGAATTACTTATTTTTTAGTTACATTTGTTCATTTATAACCACTTGTTTTGTCATAAGAGAATATGGCATGTGTCACGCTGATTCTTTCCAATTTAAGTTTGACTCATAGTTAAGTTTTTTTCAGTGTTCCTACATATTCTTGAGGAAAAAATGCATATTCTGTAGTTGCTGGTGATATATTCTCCACATGTCCACTGAGTCAAGTTTGTTAATTGTATTATTAAATTTTTCTGTATATTTACAGATTTTTGTCTGATTATTCTATCAGTTGCCAACAGGGATATGATAAATCCCCCCAACAATTAGGAATCTATTTCTCCTTGAAATTCTGTCAATTTTTTTTTTTTCTTGGAGACAGAGTCTCGTTCTGTCGCCCAGGCTGGAGTGCAGTGGCACAATCTTGGCTCACTGCAACCTCTGCCTCCCAGTTTCAAGCGATTCTCCTGCCTCAGCCTCCTGAGTAGCTGGGATTACAGGTGCCTGCCACCACGCCCGGCTAATTTTTTAGTAGAGACGGGGTTTCACCGTGTTGTACAGGCTGGTCTTGAACTCCTGACCTCATGATCCACCCACCTCAGTCTCCCAAAGTGCTGGGATTACAGGCGTGAGCCACCGCGCCCGGCCAAAATTCTGTCAATTTTTGCTTTATAGTTTGAAGCTATGCTTTTAAGCCTACACATTTAGTATTGTTACACTTCTCCTGTCTAATTGGACCATTTATCAAGATATAGTGTCCCTCTTTATCTCTAGAAATGTTTATTATTATATTTTTATTTCTTTTTTTGAGACAAGATCTCACTCTTTCACCCACAGCTGGAGTGTGGTGGCATGATCATAGGTCACTGCAGCCTCAAATTCCTGGGCTCAAGTGATCCTCCTGCCTCAGCCTCCAGAGTAGCTAGGAGTACAGGTGTGTGCCACCACATCTGGCTATTTTTAAAATTTTTTTGTGAGATGGGTGTCTCGCTAGTTGTCCAGGCTGGTCTGGAATTCCCGGCTGGACAGGCATGAAACACTATGCCCAACCTAGAAATGCTTTTTGCCTTCACTTTCAAGTTTACTTTATCTGATATCATACAGTTATTCCTTTCCTTCTGTTAGTGGTTGGTATACCTTTCCCCATCATCTTACCATCAACTTTTATGTACCCTTTCATATAAGGGATGTCTCTTGTAAGTAAGTGTGTTGTCAGGTTTATGTTGTTATTTGTTTGGTAACTATTTGTTTAGTACCCTCTGACAATCTTTACCTTTTCTCTTGCAATCTTTTAAAATCCTTTAACATATGCTGTGATAAGATATATGTAGATTTATTTTTCCCAAATCATTTTATACTATTTGCCCTGCCTTTGTTTCTTCTATTCTTCTCCTTTCTTGCCTTCTTTTGGATTGAATCAGTTATTCTAATTTTTTCTGCCCCTACCATTTCATTTTTCTTCCTTTACTAGTCTGGAAGCTATACAATCTACTCAATCTAATTTTTTTAATGGTTACCCCATAAACTTCTTCAATATCAATATTTCAACACATATTTTTAAATTATAAGATATATATACAGAAAGATGCATTTTTACACACATACATATAGAAAAAGACCACAGAGCATCATCCATGTAACCACTACCTAGGTCAAGAAATACAACTTTGTCACCTTCCCAGAAGCACCTTTGTGCCCTATCTCAATATCAATTCTATTCTTGCCTCTAGAGCTCTGTCCCACAGAAATGTAATGAGATCCCCATATGTAATTTTAAATTCTCTAGCAGTCATATTTTAAAGCTTTTTTAAAGTAAAACTAATTATAATATATTTTAATTAACCCAATATATCTGAAATAGTCATTGTAACCTATAATCAATACAAAGATTTATCAGTAAGATATTTCAGTCCTTTTAATAATATTACCATCTATGCAGCCCTAACACTATAGCTTCATTCTTACTTTGTTTTAATTTTATATAAATGGAATTATATAATGTTTTCTGTTATGTCTTGCTTCTTTCATTCAACATGCTACATGTGCTATTATGTTCTTGAATGTGGAAGAGTTCGTTCCTACTCATTGCTGTGTCATATTCCATTGTTGACCTATTCATTATTGTTGTCCATTTTATTATTCATGAACACCTGGGTTTTTCTAGATTTTTTTTTTTTTTTTTTTGAGACGGAGTCTCGCACTGTCACCCAGGCTGGAGTGCAGTGGCACAATCTCAGCTCCACCTCCCGGGTTCAAGCGATTCTTCTGCCTCAGCCTGTAGCTGGGACTACAAGCGCCCGCCACACCTGGCTAATTTTTGTATTTTTAGTAGAGATGGGGTTTCACTATGTTGGCCAGGCTGGTCTCAAACTCCTGACCTCATGATCCGCCCACCTCGGCCTCCCAAAGTGCTGGGATTACAGGCGTGAGCCACTGCGTCCGGCCTATTTTTTCTAGTTTTTAGCTACTGTTTACAATAATGATTTAAACAACTTTTTACATGTCTCTGGTATACATGGGAGTTTTTCAAGACTTTATATCTAGAAGTGGAATTGCTAGATTGGTAGGGTATGTATGCATACATGCCTTCAATTTTGCTAAGTAATGTTCCAAGATGAAATTATTCAATTTATATACCCACCAGTGAACAAAAGTTTCCATTGCTCCACACCCTCAGCAAAACTTGGTATTATAAGACGTTTTAATTTTTGACAATTTGGTATATAAACAACGTCTCCCTGTGGTTTTACTTGTATTTCCTGATAATCAAAATCTTTATTCTTGTCCAGACAATAAATGAACCTTAAAATGCTTTAACTCTGACCACCACTCTCTTAACTTACATCCAAGATTTAAGTTATCTTAATTTCTTTAATCTCTACAAATTAGATATTATTTTACGTGGTGATAGGGTTTGGCTGTGTCCCCACCCAAATCTCATCTTGAATTGAAGTTCCCACAATTTGTGGGAGGGACCCAGTGGGACGTAACTGAATCACAGGAGTGGGTCTTTCCTGAGCTGCTCTCATGATAGTAAATAAGTCTCACGAGATGTGATGGGGTTTTTTTGTTTGTTTATTTGTTTGACAGTATCTAGCTCTGTCAGATCACCTGGCCTGATATGATGGTTTTTAAGGGGGTGTTTCCCTCCACAAATTCTCTCGTCTGCCACCATGTAAAATGCGTCTTTCAGCTGGGCATGGTGGCTCACACCTGTAATCCCAGCACTTTGGGAGGCCAAGGTGGGTAGATCACTTGAGGTTAGGAGTTTGAGACCAGCCTGGCCAACATGGTGAAATCCTCATCTCTACTAAAAACACAAAAATCAGCCAGGCATGGTGGCGCACACCTGTAATCCCAGCTACTTGGAAGGCTGAGGCAGGAGAATCCCTTGAACCCATAAGGCAGAGGTTGCAGTGAGCCGAGATCATGCTACTGCACTGCAGCCTGGGCAACAGAGTGAGACTGTCTCAAACAAAAAAAAAAAAAAAAAAAAAAATGTGCCTTTTGCCATGATTGTGAAGCCTCCCCAGACATGTGGAACTCTGAGTCCATTGAACCTCTTTTTCTTTATAAATTACTCAGTCTCAGGTATGTCTTTATCAGCAGCGTGAAAAGGGACTAATATACATGGTTAACCCTTATCCACAAATTTTACCAAAACTTTTTACACAGTCAATACTCACCCAAAAATTTCCTATTTTCCTTTCTCATTATTGTTGCTACTCAGACATTCCTTCTGAGGGTTTTTATTTTCTTCTTAAAATATATCCTTCAGAAATTATTTTAGTGGAGTTCTATTGGTAGTGAAAGCTTTCAATTATGAGTCTGAAGATACCTTTATTTTGCCCATGCTCCAGGTATTTTCCATGCATAGACAATTCTAGGTTGATAATTCTAGTTAATTTCTCTTAGCACTTTGAAATTATTTCATTGAATTCTAGCTCATATTGCTCCTGCTGAGAAGCTAGCTGTCTGTTTATTCATTGTTGCTCTTTTCTCTGATTTAGAGAATGTTTTTTCTTTAATCTTTGGGGTTCTGCAGTTTCATTATAATACACCTTGGTGATGTTATCTTCCCATTTATCCCGGTTAGAATTCACCGAGCTACCTGAATTTGAATACCAGTATATTTCATCAATTCTGACATATTCTCAGCTAAATATCTACTTGAATATTGCTTTTTCTTCAATTTTTTAATTCTTTATTTCTGGAACTATAAATTAAATGTTTGTTGGGCTTTCTTACTCTATCCTCTTAACATCTTTTTCATATTTCTATCTATTCGTTGTACTGTATGCTAGGTAATTTCTTCATATCCATTGTCCACTAATTCTCATCTTAAGCCATTTCTAAGAATTTTCTGTGCTTTTCACATCTGTCTTGTTAACTTTCAATGGTGTCCTGTTTGGTTCAACATACTTTCAATCTTGAATTTTTAAAAAATATGCTTACCTTATTTGCTGTACCTGATGATACAAATATCTTCAGACTTCCTCAGCCTGATCCTGCAGTTTGATGTTTCTGCTAACTCATAGTCATGGTGGCTTTTTTAACTCAGGTATTTTCTTTTTTTCTATTTCTTCATTGTTTAATTGTGAGCCCATGGCCCTCAAAAATTCATCTGTGTGAATTTTTAGACACCTGTGTTTTAAGTGCTTTCCTCCAGAAAAGACAGGCATTTTACAGATGCCTAGGAGTACTAACAATTCACTTCAAACTGAATTTTCATCATGAACCTTCTTGGGCCATAAGGAAAATATGATTTCCATTACCAAATCAACTGAATGTAGGGCGTGGCTAAGGTCTGTCTCACCTGGGGCCATGAGTAAGTTCACTCTGTGTGAGTACTCTCCTTTTAGAGGTTCTGGCTTTATGTGAAGAGCTCTGATTTTGTTTCTTGAGCTGCACATACCCCTTCAAAACCTACATTCTAGGTCAACACTGACAGACACCCCCTACTCCACACCCCTGGAATAAATGCCAGTTCTCATATCTGTGGAATCACTCTCTGTCCCTTCTTCTGGCCAACATTTATGTCTTACTTCACTACATTGGTTCAGCCATGCTTTGGAAATGAAGTTCTTTACTGTACAGCCAGCATTTTTAAGTGTTCTATGCCAGGTGAGGTTTTTCTGCACATTCAATCTACCCATATGGCTAGAAACTGAACTACAATCTATTTTCAAATGTAAATAAAATCAATGGAACATCTCTGGTTTTCGTTTTCTTCATAAAATGGGTATAACAGTACCTACCTCATAGGGTTCTTATGAAAACTACATGAATAAATTCATACAAAGTGCTTGGCACAGTGCCTAGAACACAGGAAGCATGTAAAAAAAAAAACAAACCTGCAGTCTGGGTGTAGTGGCTCAGACCTGTAATCCCAGCACTTTGGAAGGCCGAGTTGACCAGATCACTTGAGTTAAGGAGTTTGAGACCAGCCTGGACAACATTGTGAGACCCTGTCTCTACAAAAAATACAAAAATTACCCAGGCATGGAGGCATACACCTGTGGTCCCAGCTACCGGGAAGGCTGAGATGGGAGGCTAGCTTGAGACCAGGAGGTCAGGGTTGCAGTGAATCACGATTGTGTCACTGCACTCCAGCCTGGGAAACAAAATAAGACCTTGTCTCAAAACCAAAAAAAAACAAAACAAAAAAGAAAAACAAATATATATATGTGTGTGTATATATATGTGTGTGTGTGTGTATATATATACATATATACACACACATAGAGAGAGAGAGACAGGCATCATCATTGTCATACTTGATTTGGGTGCAATATTATAATCTACTAAATTTTGTTTTGTTTTTGTGGTTTTTTTTGTTTTTTGTTTTTTTGTTTTTTTTTTTGAGATGGAGTCTCGCTCTTATTGCCCAGACTAGAGTGCAGTGGTGCCATCTCGGCTCACTGCAACCTCCGCCTCCCGCATTCAAGTGATTCTCCTGCTTCAGCCTCCCGAGTAGCTCACATTACAGGTGCGTGCCTCCATGCCCAGCTAATTTTTGTATTTTTAGTAGAGACGGGGTTTCACCATGTTGGCCAGGCTGGTCTCGAACTCCTGACCTCATGATCCACCCGCCTTGGCCTCCCAAAGTGCTGGGATTACAGGTGTGAGCCACCACACCCATCAATTTTGTTTTTTAGAGTCATGGTTTTACACTTGAACAGTTATTCCTCCAGCAACATTTAAAAATTCAAACATCTAAAAATGTATTACTCATGCCTTCTATTTTTTTATTCAAATAATTGATTTTTTTTTTTTAAACTACTTCAGGTAGGACCAAGGGCACATCTATGGTGAATGGTCCTAACAACATCAATGTAGGGTGAAACGCATCACTCGTGTGCTTGTTAAACTACATTTCTCAAGCTTCCTTTGAAATCCCTTTATGGTATTATTTTTGTCAAATGATCACTGAGGGATATGATAAGAAGATCCCTACTAACAGATGCCACAAGATCCTAGATTTGCCATTATAATTGCTTTGTAATTACACATATGTAGTACAACTTATGTTTACCTAACACAACCATGAAAATCAATTCACGTCTTTATGGATGACTTAGGGGTGAAAAAAGCAAGTAAGACAAAAAATTCAGTGGCCTAATCAAAGAGTAATCAAATTCAGTATTGAGGTACCATGGAAATCACCAAAGTATAGCTTTGGATACGGTCAAGAAGAAATATTAACACTTTCAAGAAAAATCATTGTTGACATTTTTGGAATTTTTTTAAGCAGAAATATTATGCTATTTTAAAACAAAGTTACAAATAACATCTGCCATTTTAGAACAAAGCATAGCCCTGTTAGCTAGAAACAAGATATAGAAGCTGAAAAACCATATATCTGTAAACCTCCCTGGACACATACAGAGGCCTCTGGTCCTTTCTCATCCCTCTAATAAAATAGCCATGATGATTGTTTCTTTGGTTCCCTCTTACAATCTAGGCAGAGAGATGTCCTTGTTCATCTTTTCCAACCTGTTCTATAATGTTATCTCTCTTTCCACTAGAATGTAAACCCCACAAGGGCAGCAGATAGTTAAGTGCAAAGAATGAGATTAACACACAATAAGCACTCAGTAAATAATTAATGATTTCACTTCTAGTTAGAATAATGCCATATTTTAAATAAAC
The DNA here is from genome assembly GCF_028878055.3 of Symphalangus syndactylus. NCBI lineage: Eukaryota > Metazoa > Chordata > Mammalia > Primates > Hylobatidae > Symphalangus > Symphalangus syndactylus. Next base: position 18,963,898 of record NC_072425.2, read on the forward strand.
TCCCATAAAAATATAAAATAACTATACAGATATTTAATTGTGATTCAAGCAAATACACAGTATGTGATAAAACTGACAAAAAAGGCAACATGGAATATTATGCAGCCAAGTAAAGATGATGACACAGAATGACTTGCTAACATGGAAAGATATCCACAATATACTATTCAGTAAAAGATGCCAGCTATACAATACCATATTTAACCTACTTTTGAAAATTAATATATACGTGTTTAGCACTATTTAGAAGAATGGTAATCTCTGAGCAACGGGATTTATGTGACTGTTGCTGTTTTCAAACACTTTTCAATGTTTTTTAAATATTTTAACAGCTAGCAAAGACCCTTTTATAATCAAAAAAAAAAAAGCTATTTTCTTTTGTGGGGGAAAAAAACTGGGGGAAAAACGGGGAAGGCAGGCAAGCAGGTAAGCTACGTATAACACACTTTGTCCTGACACATTACCAAGCCTAACTTAACTACATGATTCTCAGAGGTCTTCTCACATTAACCATTTAGGAAAACAGGCTACAGGCTAATGACAATTTCACATTCTTCTACAGGTAAAACTACATAATCTTTGTCTCTTCTAATCCTAAGCTTTTTTATAATAGGTTTGACTTAAATGAGTTTAGTGCTCCAGACAGGTGACACCATCCTTCCATTTATAAGGTGCTTTGGCATCTTTTGAAAAGGGAAATGTTATGCAAAAAAAAAATCAGATCTGTTCTTCGTTATTACTGAAATTCCCGTTGGGGCTATAGGAATGGAGTCCATGCTTATTTAGAGAGACCAGAAACATCCAGATTACTGTTAAAACATAGTAATAATAATTTTATAAATCATACTAAACAGGAATTATTATGGAAAGAAACATATTTTCATCTATCTAATGAAGCACTGCAGATAAGGCCACAATCTATAATTTAGAACAAATATAGTCATAAAGATACTACAGAAATTCCCTAAGAAAGACAATTATTTTCTCTCGGATTACTGAATTTCTTTTCACAAAGACACATGATTTAGGCCTAATATAAGAACATACTCACATGTAACTGCTCCTGACTTACTCTCCAGGAAACAAGAAATAAGACCTCTTCCTAGAAAAAAGTACTGAAGTTTCCTTGAGCCCTCTGGCCATATAGAAAATCATTTTTCCTCACAATTATGAAATCAACCAATCCGAAGGAGTTCCCTACATGAAGACTCCAGAGCTTTCTAGAAAGTGTAGATTTAGGCCGGGCGCGGTGGCTCACGCCTGTAATTCCAGCACTTTGGGAGGCCGAGGCGGGTGGATCACGAGGTCAGGAGATCAAGACCATCTTGGCTAACGTGGTGAAACCCCGTTTCTACTAAAACTACAAAAAATTAGCCGGATGAGGTGGCGGGCACCTGTAGTCCCAGCTACGCGGGAGGCTGAGGCAGGAGAACGGCGTGAACCCCGGGGGGCGGAGCCTGCAGTGAGCCGAGATCACGCCACAGCACTCCAACCTGGGTGACAGAGCGAGATACCGTCTCAAAAAAAAAAAAACAAAGAAAGTGTAGATTTAAATACTGATGTGGCATGGCCACAAGTTACCCAGCTTGTCATGTGGATGAATACATAGGAAGTACTCAGAACAGCGCCAGGCACAATAAATGTTAGTCTTTATGTTATGCACGCACAACTGACAAAAATAAAAGACAAAATTAGCTATATGAGCACAGGCAAGTCGCCTATTTCTCTGAGACTCAATTTTCCCATTTCTAAACAAGATGTTTATACCAGATGATACCTCATGCCTTTCCTATCTGTGTCTTGTATAATCTAGGACAGCAGTCCCCAATCCCCAAGCCACGGACCGGTGCTGGTTCATGGCCTGCAGAAAACCAGGCCCTATGGCAAGAGGTGAGCGACGGGCAAGCAAGCAAAGCTTTATCTGTATTTATAGCCACTCCCCATCGCATTACACCTGAGTTCCGCTTCCTGTCAGATCAGCAGAGGCGTTAGATTCTCACAGGACCATGAACCCTATTGTGATCTGTGCATGCAAGGGATCTAGGCTGCACGCTCCTTACAAGAATCTAATGCCTGATGATCTGTCACTGTTTCTCATCATCCCCAGATGGGACCGTCTAGTTGAAGGAAAACAAAGTCAGGGCTCCCACTGATTCTACATTATGGCAAGTTATGTAATTATTTCATTATATATTACAATGTAATAATAATAGAAATAAAGTGCACAATAAATGTAATGCACTTGAATCATCCTGAAACCATCCTCCCCCACCCCCATCCATGGAAAAATTGTCTTCCATGAAACCACTCCCTAGTGCCAAAAACATTTGGGAGTGCTGATCTAGGAGATGCTGGACAGCCAGGCAGTACACCCGAATAATTGACTCCCAAAATTCTTCTCAAAAAGAGTGTGTTATCTTGATGCTGGTCCCTCAGGATACTAATCAGATTTTCTTTTAATGGTTCTAAGTCACAAAATTTTAAGAAATGCTGCCTATTGTATTACTCTCATGGGGAATCCCAAAGTATATCATGATTCTAAATGCTCTGATAAGTTCTGCAATATTCTGTTTAGTCTAGCATTTCTCAAGTTCACTCTGACCCTGGACAGTTTATTCTCCTTTCTCATTATCTTTCAATTGTTCCATGGAACACACTTTGGGACACCCTCTACTGGTTTATAAGTCATTCTCCCCATCGTTGCCTGCTTCTCTAAAGAGACAGGGACTTCTCAAATTTCAAGAATAACACCCACTTTGGAAGTAAAAGGTTCTTAACTGGGGAATTACATAATTAGAAAAAAAATTGCTCAGGTATGATTACTAAAAAGAGAAGGAAATAAAAACACGGGGCAAAGCTAAGTATTAAGAACAGGGAAAATTGTGTGAGATAGAAAAAAAGAGTGATGAAGAAACACCTAGTAACCAGTGATAAGAAATGCTGGTTTCTTAGGTGTTTCTTCATCACTTCATCTAATCTTCCCACAATGTATTAACCTGTTACTATAGCATTTCACAGAATCTAAACTCTGTCAATTACACTAGGGTACAATGTTTCTTAATTCTTAGGAAGTATCTACTATACTTACTGAAAAGGCCTTTTAGACTTTTTAAACATCAATTTTAAAAATCATATGTCAGGGCCAGACATGGTGGCTCACGCCTGTAATCCCAGCACTTTCGGAAGCCGAGGTGGGCAGATCACAAGGTCAAGAGATCGAGACCATCCTGGCCAACACGGTGAAACCCCGTCTCTACTAAAAATACAAAAAACAAAAAAATAGCTGGATGTGGTGGCAAGCACCTGTGGTCTCAGCTACTCAGGAGGCTGAGGCAGGAGAATCGCTTGAACCTGGGAGGCAGAGGTTACAGTGAGCTGAGATCGCACCACTGCACCCCAGCCTGGTGACAGAGACTCCATCTCAAAAAAAAAAAAAAAAAAAATCATGTCATGTGTCAGCCAGGCACAGTGGCTCATGCCTGTAATTCCAGCACTTTGGGAGGCAGAAGCAAGAAGATCACTGGAACCCAGGAGTTCAAGACCAGCCTGGCCAACACAGCAAGACCTCAACTCTACAAAAAATGCAAAAATTAGCCAGGTGTAGTGGCATGTGCCTGTAGTCCCAGCTACTCAGGAGGCTGAGGAGGGAGGATCACTTAAGCCCAGGAGGCAGAGGTTGCAGCAGTGAGCCGAGATCACATCACTGCACTCCAGCCTGGGCAACAGAGTGAGACCCTGTCTCAAAATAAAATAAAGTAAAAATCATACATCACTCTTGTACATACACGAAAAGAAAAATACACGTAAAATAAATTTAATACAGTCCTAAAAGTAATTCACATTCAAATCTGACTCTTCTGAATCATTTATTGACTCAGAGTTCTCAATGTCCATGTTTCCATACAATACCATCCTTTGTGTAATCAAGAATGTTGGTGATACAGCATTTCTTAAAAAGTACTCCACTACTGGCCAGGGGCAGTGGCTCACACCTATAATCCCAGCACTTTGGGAGGCCAAGGTGGGCAGATCACGAGGTCAGGGGATCAAGATCATCCTGGCCAACATGGTGAAATCCCATCTCTACTAAAAATACAAAAATTAGCTGGGTGTAGTGGCACACTCCTGCAATCCTAGCTACTTAGGAGGCTAAGGCAGGAGAATTGCTTGAACCTAGGAGGTGGAGATTGCAGTGAGCTGAGATTGCACCACTGCACTCCAGCCTGGCAACACAGTGAGACACCATCTCAAAAAAAAAAAAAAGTACTCCACTATTAATTTTCTTCCAAGCCACTGATACTCATTCCATAAATTTTGATGCTGGTGTTCTGTTGCTCTTACCATATGTCACGAGAAGGTTTTGAAGCACAATCAGGCAACAGTCATCAAATGGTTTGTTGACTGAAATATCAAGAGGCTACATATACCTAGTAACGCCACCAGGAAAAACACCAAGTTCTTGTATACACAGGCAATGCAACCACAACAAGACTACCAACTGGCTGGCAGCAACTGTTAAGACACCATTGTTTCTAAAAGGCATCCTGATTTCAGAGATGTGAAAATGTTTATTTAAAGTGCATTTTAGTATCAATGAAATATGATATGTCTCCTTATATTCCCCCAGGCTATTTTTTATAAAACTTTGTTGAGATACAATTCACTTATTATACAATACACCTAAAGTATACAATTCAATAGTTTTCAGTATATTCACAGAGTTGTGCAACAATCACAATCATTTTCCAACATTTTCATCACCCTCTCTCAAAATTCCCCATTAGTCACTCCTCATCACCCTATGTCCCTTGCTTCAGTCCTTGGCAACCACTAATCTACTTTCTTTCTCTATAGATTTGCCTTTTCAGGACATTTCATATAAATGTAATCTTACAATATGTGGTCCTTGATAAATGGTTTCTCTCACTTGACAAAATGTTGGCAAGGTTCATACATGTTGTAGCATGTATCAATACTTCATTCCTTGCTATGGCTGAATAATATTCCATTGTATGCATGTACCATAATTTGTTTATCCATTAATCAGTTTGGGTTGTTTTATTTCTTGGCTATTACGAGTACTGCTGCTGTGAACATCTGTGATTTTTTTTCTGCAGATATATTTTCATTTCTCTTGGGTATATACCTAGGCATAAAATTGCCGGGTCATATGGTAATTATACAGTTAGCCTGTGGAAGAACTGACAAGATTATTTTCCATTTTCCTTTCCCACCAGCTGTGTAGGAGGATTTCAAATTCTACACATCTTCACCAACACTTATTATTATCTGCTCTTTTATCATTATTATTATTATTATTTTGAGACAGGGTCTCACTCTATCACCCAGGCTGGAGTACAGTGGCTCAATCACAGCTCACTGCATGCAGCCTCAACCTCCTGGGGTCAAGTGATTCTCTCACCTCAACCTCCTGGGTAGCTGGGACCACAGACATGTGCCATTACACTGGATTAATTTTTTTTGTGGGAGGGAGGGGAGTAGAGACCAGGTTTCGCCATGTTGCCCAGGCTGGGCTCAGACTTCTGGGCTCAAGCGATCCTCCCGCCTCTGCCTCCCAAAGTGCTGGGATTACAGGCATCATGAGCCACCATGCCTGGCCTGCCTTTTTTATTATAATCATCCTAGTAAGTGTAAAGTGGTACCTTGTTGAACTTTTGATTTGCATTTTCCTGATGACTAATGATGTTGAATATCTTTTTTTTTTTTTTTTTTTTTTGACAGAGTCTTATTCTGTCACCCAGGCTGGAGTGCAGTTGCACGATCTCAGCTCACTGCAACCTCTGCCTCCTGGGTTCATGTGATTCTCCTGCCTCAGCCCCCCAAGTAGCTACGACTACAGGTGCCTGCCAGCACGCCTGACTAATTTTTGCATTTTTAGTAGAGACAGGGTTTCACCATGTTGGCTAGGCTCGTCTTGAACTCCTAACCTCAGGTGATCTGCCTGCCTCAGCCTCTCAAAGTGCTGGGATTATAAGCATGAGCCACCGCACCTGGCCAATGGTGAACATCTTTAAATGTGCTCACCAGAATATGTGAACAATAATTTTTCTTCACTGGAATTTCTTTCCCAATTTCCCCATTACACTAACACATATTTGGTTGGCCATTAGATTTTACAACTATCCAAATACAATCACTGCAGCACTATCCTTCACTGGCTACCTAGAGTTCTTTAGTTTTCTACTGTGCTAATTGTGATTGTCATTCATACCATTTACTGATATCCAACTCTCCTCTCCCTCTGGGCACATGCTAAGTTCATATATACTACCTGTCCCCTTGGGGTTGGCCACATGACTTTGAGAGAAAGACTTGTGAGCAAGAATTATGAACATTTGTTACTCGTAAGCCATATCCTTTAAATGCTGATCAGACAAAACATCCAGAAGTTGCTTTACTTATGGGAGGACAACTCGCAATGTTTGAGAGACGGTGGCTAATTCATTAGCCTGGATTCCTATGTGACTACAATGAGCAGAGCCACATACAGATCCACAATAAATATGGTATGAGAAATAAACTTCCGTTTTAATGCCATAAAGATTTGGAGGTTGTTTGTTACAGTGGCATAAACTAACTCAGCCTTTCTCAGCTGGGGTCCCATAGCAGATTTAAGCCCAACAGAAAATTATTTGAGTGAGTGTTTTTTCAATTCCCTCAAGGACAGTACATAGCTACTTCCATTCAAGCACAGGAGAGGCAATAGGCCAACCCTATATAAGAAGAGCTCACCAACCCTATCTTTACTGATAACACACATTTTCATTGTCTTTATGCTTATATTAGGAAACACCGATAGAGAAATTAGGAAAACCTTGAAGACCAGATCTGCTATAAATGCATGTCATATAATTGTAACCAAATACCCAATACTGTCTAGGAATTCCATTACATATCTATTGATCACCTTTTACACAGACCACACCAACAAATTCCACAGAGCATGGATCATGTGGTATCCTGTGGGTTTTGAAATTACAAAGCTCCAAATTCAGATGTCAGCTCAGCTGCTTACTGGCTGTGTCACTTCACTTCTCTGAGCCTCAGTTTCCTCATCTATAAAATGGAAACATTAATAACTGCCTGATAAGGCTATTCTAAGAAGACAAGAGAACAAAAAGCACCAAACATAAGCACGAAGTCCATGTTAAAGAAATATGAAGTCCCTTCCTCAAGTTTGCAATCTCACCCACTGGAGGCCTTGCAGTAGCAATGTTCTTCATTGCCTTCCCTCTGAAGCATATCAATGGCAAAAGAAGGGATAAGGTCCCCACTTTCATGGGCCTTGACAAAAAATAATAATAAACAAGTTATGATAAATGCTATGAAGGACAGAGCCCAAAAATAACAGGGAAGACAGACTTCAGCAAAATCAATTAAGAAAGTCCTTTCAAAGACGTGACATTTAAGCTGAGACCTGAAAGATGAAAAGCAATCTAACTATTTTCTCTCATCTCATCACCTCCCTGATCCTGACCTATACTATCATTTCTCCTACTCTAGAAATCTCCATCACCCTCTGTGGGCCACCTGACCTCTCCTTGTAAACATGCACAGGCCTTAGACTTGTCTATGGGCAGAAGCGGTAGTCACACAACCTCATTTAACTTACTACTATCTCTAGCTATTCATTTTATATTTACCACCATTAAAGATAATTAAAAGAATGGGCCAAAGTTGGCCAGGCGCGGTGGCTCATGCCTGTAATCCTAGCACTTTAAGAGGCAAAAGACGGTGGATCGCCTGACATCCGGAGTTCAAGACCAGCCTGGCCAACATGGTGAAACCCTGTCTCTACTAAAAATACAAAAATTAGCCGGGCATGGTGGCAGGTGCCTGTAATCTCAGCTACTCGGGAGGCTGAGGCAGGAGAATAGCCTGAACCCAGGAGGCGGAGGTTGCAGTGAGCCGAGATCGTGCCATTGCACTCCAGCCTGGGCAACAAGAGTGAAACTTCGTCTTAAAAACAAAAAACAAAAAACAAACGAAAAAAAAAAACCAGAATGGACAAAAGTCTTTCAAAAGTAGGGTCCCCAAAAGTGAAATATGCATTTACTTTCTAGAAATATCACTTTTGAATGGAACCCCATTCATTTAAATCCACTGATTCCAGTGTATTGATTTTTAAGAAACAGATTACTTAGGACATTTCATTTATATCCTGAAAATCCCCTTGTTATCTTTTACATATGGCTGCCGTTTAGCATTATGCTATCATATGTATACGATATGCACATGTACAAATATACAATAAATGGGAAATAAGCTTTAAAATTACAGCTTAAACAATATATAAACGAGAGGCATCATGAGCAAACCATACTTGCTTTTTATCAAATGCCTTACTAAATGCTCTTCAGCCTCCCAAGTAGCTAGGACTACAAGCATGCAACACCACGCTCAGATAATTTTTTAATTTTTTTCTAGTGATGGGGTCTCCCTATATTGCCCAGGCTGGTCTTGAACTCCTAGGCTCATGTGATCCTCCCGCCTTGGCCTCCCAAAGTGCTGGGATTATAGGAGTGAGCCACCACACCTGGCCTTAATGCTGTTAATGCTCATAATTTCATCTTTTTCTACCTATGGACTCTAATAATTTTCTGAATTTATGCATGGCCTCTTTTATGTGAAAATATTCCTATGACAAGCTAAGGGCAGCCTTAGTCCAACTGACTACACCTTTTTAAAACTAATGCACTTCTTATGCTCATAATTTAAAAGTGCCTACTTGTTTGCTAAAGAAAAGATTTTGGCAGGTCATAAAATACCCTGATTCACATATAATGTGTTTACATACACTTTTACTTGAAATGTCAAAATGCTATGCAGAAAGATACCAAAATTATTCCTAAGTAGTTGAAAATAGGCTTTATTATTTTACTACAGTTTATCATAAACATGTTATAGCTATATAATAAACATTTTCATGTATAGCTAGTAATTTCACATGTAAAATTCTGTTCCACCGAAAATACTGTAATAGGAGTGGCTTTTAATGGAATAACAATAAAGATAATATCGCTTCTTGAGGTAAGTTTTAAAGAAATGTTTTTGAAGTCTAAATGAAGAAAAGTCTTAAAATATGTGGTACTGGGGGTCAGATGGGAGAGTGGGATTATATGTAAATGTTTACCTAAAGCTTTTGGAGAAATGAGAGAGTAGAAGGGAAGAATGGGGAGAGAAGGGACTTATCTGTATCCTGAATACAAGTTGAGAATCCCTAATCCAAAAATCTGAAATTCGAAATGCTCCAAAATCCAAAACTTCTTGTGTATTGACATGACCCTCAAACGAAATGCTCACTGGAGCATTTTGGGTTTCAGATTTTTAGATTAGGGATGCTGAACCAGTAACACAAATATTCCAATATCTGAAGAAATTCAAAGTCCAAAAATACTTCTGGTCCCAAGCACTTTGTATAAAGGATATTCAGCCTGTACTTTCTCCATAAACAATAAGTGCCAACGATATATTTCCTTCCTATATATAGTTTAAATCTCCTGAAATTCAAATCCTATTCTGAAGAAACTCAGTATGCTTGCACTCTATCACACACATTTAATATCAATTTCTGAATGAAGATAAAGCTGAATAAGCTAGGTGTATCTTCTTCATCTATAGCTAAATGAACTTTCAAGAAATTAAACTGTATATTCCTTTAAAAATCATGGAACAGGACATAGGGCACCAATATTACAATGAATATTACAATAGAATTGGGCAGGCATACCAACCAAAAGCATTTCCAGATGGCAAAGAATTCACTGAAACAAGAATTACAGAAGTATATTCAAAGCAATATTCTGTCTTTGATAATTTAGAGGCAACCATGATAACCACTATTTGTACATGACAGTCATATGAAATAATAAACCTTGCTAGCTATAAACATTACCAAATTCTGACACTATTGATTTATTATGTCTAACAGTGACATCAAACCAAACAACTGACAGAAACAATGTTACAGCTTTAAGAGCAGTTTGTCAACGATTAATACTGCCAAACGGGGTTTAGTTTTATGCTGGGACTGCTTGTCTAGCAGTTGTCAATCCAAGCAAAAATTACTACTGCCACACGTCTGCTAACACAGGCCCGAGGCGCCGCTCCGTTAGCCCTCATTACCCCGATCACTGCAAATACAGATGCAAGGCCAGTCCCTATTTAATATGCGTGTTAATTATGCAAATTATTAATTGGGCTGGTGCTTGAGGACTTGTGTTTATGCCCAGATTAGAGTCAATAACTGTATCACATAGCATTTTAAGCCTGACCTGTGACAGAAATAAAGCAGCGCAGAAAGCAACATTTTTCTCATACTCTTCCAGTTCAGAACACTAGCTCTATACAGAGTATTTTACATTGATTCAAAAAGAGGCCCCACTTGGGACACAGAGAAACCAGATAATATATCTTTTATTAATATATTTATTTGTTAATATCTCTCATCTGATATTGTTCATAATTATTTATGTCATTCATTAAATTACTTTACCAAGTCCATTGTTTCTATAGCAAAAATGTTTAATGCACTAAGTTAAAATACATTTTTACAGTTATTTTTTTCCAATAAGGCTATGGTTTGGGCCTATTTATATTATATGTCCATAAAAATTGTATGACATGATATTATGTTGTAAATTTTTTTATTAAAAAAATCATATAGATTTAAACCTCCAAAGATAGAGCACAACGCTATAAGGTTTTTCCAATTAAAATTTACAGCAGACGATGTTGTAAATTTTATACAGTTGTAATGCTTGCTGCAGTTGTACTGAAATGGGAACTATTGATCAGTATGATTTCCCAGGATACATGAAGGGGGAACAAGGTATTGCACAAACAGAAACAAAACTTTCATTTGTAAAGCTTTCTATTAGACTTTATTGCCCTCATTTGGTTCTAGATGCATCTATCCAAACGGGAAAAAGTCGCATTCTCCCTATAGAATTAGAATGCAAGCAAAATCACAACAAAACCCACACACTTAACCAAAAGTAACACTGTGCCCTAGTAAAAGCATAGTTTTGATATACTGTCAACATGACATCTAAAATTTGATGAAGGGATATTTATCATTTGAAGGATTTTTTTAAAAAAGAAAAAAATCTTTATCTTGAAGAAAGTAAGTCAAGATCAATTAGATTAAAACATATACCAATAGGAAGCACTAATACTATATAATATTAGAAGAAGTTTATAGGAATATATTAAAGTACTGTATAAATTTTGTAAATATGTTACTAGATTTATAAATAACTTACAAATAATTTTTAAATTATTTGGTATAAGGAAACTGAAAAACCAGGTCACTGTAAAAAAAAAGTTAATAAAATATCCTAAACTCAATCTATAAAATTAAATATATTACAGTTATTCATTCTTGGACTGATTCTCAACTAAAATGAAACTGAAGTTGATTCCATTCTGCTTAGTTTTGTTGTAAGTTCTTGCGGATGACATCTCAAACTTTTCCTGATCTGGAAATAATGCAGCATGGCTTAAGCAAATCAACCATTGAAAGACAGAATTCATGTCAAGAGCACTCCATGCAGATAAGCCAGAAAGGTAAAACTAAACTGACTTAATTTGACTTAGTCACCTCATGCTGATACAATCTAGCTTACTGATAGTAAAAGTATCTACTATTTACAGAGTACCCACTTTTTCCCAAGCTCTTTTCATAACACCCTTACAAACAGATATTATCTACATTTTTTATAATGAGAAAACCAAATCTCAGAAAAGTCCAGTAACTAGTTTAAAGCCATAACTGTAATAAATAGCAAAACTGGGAGTTTGGAACCCATGGCAACTTGATAACCAAAACACAAGCTCTTTCAACCCAAGTTCCCTTTCAATTGTCCTAAATGACAGTGATTGCAATGCTTATAAGTCTTAAGCACAAATGAATATGACTATGAAAATGGGGAGAGAAAGCAATGACATTTTAGTCTCTTGGAAAATCTGAGACAACTGAATTAGCTAAAGCTATTTGAGTAAGATGAATGAAACACATTCATTCACTAAAAATTATAAAGGTGTATTTAGATAACTAGAGAAGAAATGTTAATTTGTACAATTAATGGCCTTTTCACTAACAATTCTGCAAATACAATTTGAAGGGCAACTATTTGGGAAGCAGGGGGTGTCCAATAGATTAAATTTTTTAATATTAAAAATAAATTAGGGCTGCGCATGATGGCACACACCTTGTAATCCCAGCAATTCGGGAGGCGGAGGCGGGAAGATCACTTGAGCTCAAGAGTTTAAGACCAGCCTGGGAAACATAGCAAAACCCTGTCTCTACAAAAAAAATACAAAAAGCAGCTGGGCATGGTGAGGTTCACCTGTAGCCCCAGCTACTAGGGAGGCTGACGTGGGAGGATCACTTGAGCCTAGGAGGTTGGGGGTGCAGTGAGCCAACATGACGCCACTGCACTCCAGCCTGGGCAACAGGGTGAGACCCTGTCTCAAAACAAAAACAAAAACAAAACAAAAATTAGTTAATTAAAATAGCAGGTCTATATTGGTGCAAAGCTTGGTGCTCTCCAGAGATTCCAATTACAGTGCCATGTTGTGCATGTGTATGTGTATTTGCGTGTTTGTGTGTGTGTGTGTGTGTGTGTATACAGCAGCCAATTAATGTTTCTTGTTTAAATAAATGCAGATTTTTCATGTCAGTGTCTATTTATTAACTCATATTGGGCATAGCTAAAGTATTTACTCCCTAAAATATATCTTCAGCTTAAAAACTTTTTACTTGGGTTTTATTTTAAGAATTATTTTTAAATTGTGTTCATGTTAATTCAAGAAACTAAGTAATAAGTATTTACTCATAATCATCAAAAATTATTTCTGAAAAACAGCAGGTACACATAAACTCAAATAGTTGCAATCTTTAATAAGGACACTTAACCCTTTCACCCAGGTGATTCTAAATTTTCAATTTCAATCTGACATTGAAATTTCCTATCATTAAACTTTGCACTTGGATACATTCAAAGATGGATTTTCCTTTCTTTTCCCACCTAAAGTCATCCAAAAGTCTGAATTGTTAGGGGGCCATTTGTGGCATCCCGGGTCAGCTACATTTTGGTGTATTCCACAGTATTCTAACAGATGACTGATATTCTTCTTTTTGTAAAAATGATCTCCCAGGTTCTTTTCATAACACCCTTACAAACAGGTATTATCTACATTTTTTATAAAGAGAAAATCAAGTCTCAGAAAAGTCCAGTAAAAAATGTGTTTTTTACACTAATTTTTGGACTCTGTCCTCTTGGCAACCGTTCCTAGAAAAGAGAGCATCAGAGTAAAAGTATACAATACTTGAGGAAATCATGGCTATATTTTGAGGTAAATCAGTGAGACCTTAATTTGTCAGCATTATTTTTAAGAGTCAGTTTTGCACTTAAAGTAATTCTTAATTCAGGTAAGGAGTACAATTTAAATTCTGAGGTGTGGAAAAAGATGGTTGAAGCATAATACTAACATGGCCAACAGTATAATCTCTGGGTGGGCCAACACGTCACATTTTATACAGATACTGACTCCACCAGACAGTCCTGCAAGTTGAGAAAAAGAATGTTTTTAGACACTGAGAGATAAATGGATTTTAATAAAATGTTGACAAAACACTAAAAATAAAACAATCTACTTGCCTTATACAAAGCTGGAGTATTAAGTATGCATCAAAGGCCTACTTAGTATTGTATGCTAATTAACAACAAAAAAGTCTATTACTATTTGCATTTACAAGTTCCTAGGGCAGTGCAATCCAATCATGCAGTCGCTACTAACTGTTGTGTTTAAAAGCGGAAGAAATGTCTCAGAAAAATAACTGGAAAGGTAATATTCTCAGAAAAAGTTCTAACAACTATGAATTTAACATTTCCTGGGAAATGTTTCATAACAGGATAAAAACAATGTTATAACTTGACCCAAAACAATTCCCACCTTCAATGTTTTCAGAGATTGCCTATTGGCCAACAGTTTATTCAAACACAGAACCAAGCTCTCCTTGATGTGCAATGGTACTAAAGAGAGAACACATTCAGGCTGTTTAGAAACTGGAACCTCATTGCACACTACAGTGCTTATTCCAAATCTGGTCAATTGTTCCAAAAGCCAAATTGCCCATCTTTAGTACTGATCAGTTAACATGAAGAACATAATAATTTAGATAACCTCCCGCATTAACGGCTTGAATTAAAACAGGTAGTAAGAAGAAACATTTTACTATAAAAGGAAAAAAGGAAATAGATAATGGCTGGATCTAATAATGGGAAAAGACAACAAAGACCTAGGATTCTAGCATCTGGCACTAAATGAACTTTTTTGTAAACTGAATGGCGGTTTCCAAAACTGCTCCAAGCATCATTCCTTTGCCAAGGCAGTAAACAGCTTTTATCAGCAATAATGATGGCATAATCCCAGCTAAAAAGGAAAGTAACATATGGCAGCAGCCCTCCAAATACCATCCTGACAAAGTAGGGGGCATTTTTATTACAGCGTCCACTTGCAGAATATCTGCCAGACATCTTTCCCTTTTTTTCTGCTCTTTTTATTTATTTGTTTTTAAACAGGTTATCATCTTCTCCAAACTGAATACCACATTCGGGAATTTTAAACTAATGGTTCCTTTTTCTTAAATCCACTCAGAGACATACACAAAAAGACTGCCACATCTAAGGAAGGCTAATAAAATAAAATGGAGCTGCCTCTTTGTAAAAAAAAAAAAAAAAAAAAAAAGCAAAAATTTTTTGAAATCTCTAAACTTCTAAACAAATGCTTTTAATTAAGGAGCACCCCAATGACTAATACACAGTGAGCACCCAAGAAATAATTGATTTCATAGTATAATAAAAGTTCTTAAGAAATTCAGGTGAAAAAATAATGCAGACAAAATATTACTTAGTATACAGCTGATAACCAACAAACTACAGTAAACTGCAAAGAAACATATCTATAAATGATCTTAATCTTATTTGATATGTGTTAAAATGTCAGGCTTCATAATATATAGCTCTGATCAAAACAATCACAGTGAAGTATCTTTTAGGCCAACATACTGTTTATCAATAAAAGTGTTAAAAAAGATGCTTCTATAAAATATCTCCTAATGGCCTGTGGGGTGTACTAATGAATCATAAATCCCACCTTGGTTTTCAATGACAGACTTTCTATTTTCATTGACAAGTCAATGGCCGTCTTTTTTACTTAGGCTGTCGATCTTTCTTAATACTTTGGACACAATCTGCGAATGGCAAAGATATAATGTTGATTTAGATTTTAAACATTATAATCAACAGATTTGGGAAATTCTTTTACTAATTAACACAGCAATTATTGTGTCTCGCACGTTAAACATCTCATGTACTTAGCCAGATGCAATCCTTTTTTTACTTAAGGCAAATTTATTAGCTGATAGAGGAACTGATGAAAAAGTAAAAGAATGTTAATATTTTTGACATCTCTACCCCATAAGTATTTTTTCAGGCTGAAAAATATATCTAATAGCTCCACTCACTGATGTGCACTATGGTTTACCACAGTGTCTATATTTCTGCTGTCAGTTTTACAGTATCTCCCTTCATTAAACCTATCAAGTTTTCCTTTTGATCATGCAACCAAGGCCAGAAGACAGATATCTTCCTGGAACAGAGCAGTCTGCCAAGTCTTTCACAAGACCAGCTTAACCTCCCTATTGATTTTTTCAACACTGCAGCCATTCATTGTTTGTGACATTTGGCTGTCGGCTCTTTAACACCCTTCAACCAAATCAATTTCATATTTTTGTCAATGCTCTGCAAGAGGATGAGTAAAAATAGGAAGAGACTTAGCATGATTTAAAATGTTGATTTTCTCAAACAGTATTATGTTTAGTTTTTATAAGGCTTACAAACTTAATTCATGTGCTTATTTAGACTTCTGCATAAAACAAGGGGAGAAGCTTTACAAATTATAATTTTTCAGTATAATACTGACTTTATTCTTACTAAATCTTTAAAATTTCTAATTTCTTAATGTAAATTCATACTTATACCAATTGCATCCTACCTTACTTAAAGACTACTACTTACAAATAATGTTTCCTGTGGTTTGGATATTTAAATAATATGTAGGAAACATTGAAAATTAATATATATAACATCATAATTACTATGTTTTCAAAAGGCAAAGCATGTCAAAAAAGCACAAGTCAGCATTTTGCTCAACTTTAAATCTGAACTTCCAGTGTACTTAGATACTAAATGTCATGGACTGGCTTCAGGCTGCCAATGCAAAAACTCCTTTTGACATCAGTTAGAACAACATGTGAAAATCAAAGACACATATGTTCCAAATCGCGCCAAACCTCCCATCATTCAGAAAATTCTGCAGACTCTCGTGGAAATAGATGGTATAAGAACAAAACTTAAAGGAACAAGGCATTTTCACTCTATTTCTGTTAGTAACATTTAACGCTACAATTTAATATTAATCTACTAGGTTGCCTCCTGTAGCATTAATTATCAAAAGAAATAGACTAAGACGTCAAAATCACAGTTAAGTGGTTCATCTAAATATATATTTAAGGACTTTTTAAAAGGTGAGTTAATGACTTGAAAAGCCTGATGGTTTCTTTGGAACCGTGATACATTACTGCACAAACTACATAATACGTAATTCTTCAAAATATATTAATAATCCAATATATCTATGGTTTGCTGGCATATTAGCAGATGTTCTGAAAACACTCAAACAGTTACACTGTTGAGTAAGTAAAAACATTAAAGCTACATGGTAATTGTAAGTATAAGCATTTATCTAATGCATCTAAAGCACTAAAAACACAAATTAATAATCTGATGATTGAAATAACTTCTATGCAGCCTTTAGGAAATAAAATGTATATTGACATTTAGGGTGTTGCCAAAATATAAATAATTATATTTCATCAAATCTAAGACTCATCATGATTTTATGTGCTACTATAAAGAAGGAAAAACATGCCAATTAAACTATGACATGATATTGATTATAAGAGGCATCTTGATTTCAGAAATGCTAAAATGAGGAGGGAAGAATGAACATCTTAGAATCAATGAAACATGGTAATGATAAACTAGAATAACATCTACTATTGGTTCGTTATGTGTACCATTTTAAAATGTGCATGTTAAATACTGTGACACAGCACTTCAAGTCACTTTGGAACATTAACATGACCTTCTTCTGCCTAACAAACTGACTCCTACATTATCCTTCCTTTTTTTTTTTTTTAAATCCACCATGTGCACCCTGATATTCTTTCATTCCTTATGGATATGCTGCTACAAAAAGGATAGCACAATAAATACAGCACACATGAGGACATCACAGCAAATAAATCATCCTGAAAAATTCAACAATTAAGAATTTATGGAACATTCTCTTACAACAATGCTTATAGAAAAAGCCCTTTGGAATCAGAAGGACTTGTGTTTAAATAAGGTTCTGCCACTCACTTATTAGCCATGTGATCCTGAGCAAGCTGATTAACATCTTGGAGCTTCCATTTTTTTCACTAATGAAAACAAAAATTCTACCAACTTCCTAAAAGTACTGTGAGAGTTAAATAAGATAAAGTATATCAAAATTCTTAATAGAGTGCTTGGCACATTATAAGTGTTCAATAAGTGTTTCTGTTCTTTCTTCTCATTACCAAGCTATTCCACAAAACCATATAAAAGCTAATAGATACTTGACTCTAGATCAACCTTATCTAGCCTGTTGCTGATGATTCCCCGAAAATTATTAGGCACTATCACAGAATGTACATGGTAGCAAGTTATGTATGAACAGATCCACAAGAATGTAAGTTCCATAAGGGCAGGTATTTGTTTTTCTTTTATTCAATATTGTATCTCTACCGTCTAGAACAATACCCAGCAAATATTAGGCACTCAGTAAACCTTTTTGAACGAATTAGGATTTCAATAAACTTAATTTCTGATCCCACACTAAATTTTAACTTGATAGCAAGTCAATGAGGACAATGTAGTAAGACTCTTTGTCTTCTATTCTAAATGGTACTGACCATAACAATGTTACCTTTATAGCAATAATGCAATAGCACCAATCTAATTAATTCAACAACTACTTACTGTACATCTACCACAGTACTAGATATTGAGGGAGAAATAAGTAAGTAGTATAAGAAACAACTATTGTATTCTTGGGAAGGCAAAATAATGACATGCATGAAACTAGATGTGATCAACTTTCAAAATAAACCACAATGTTTTTACCCCTAAATAACTAAAAATAAAAATAATGTAGAACAAGATTAAAAATTAAAATGTGGAAGACTGCTGGAATCAAGAGACTATACCTTGAGGTGATTTTAGGTGAGAGATGTACTAATCCAGAGAACTGATCATTGTTCATGAGATAGTGTGGATATTTGAAATGTTCTACCCTACAGATGCCAAACTAGAGATTTGTTCTCTAAACTGGTTCTCCAGAGAGATCTATTCTCTAAAGCAGAGATGGAAATATTTCACACAAAGTAAGTCACGCAGGATAAAGGAGCATCAATGAGCTGGACGTGAACCA
>NC_072425.2:18987500-19007500 GCF_028878055.3 Symphalangus syndactylus
CCAAATCATATAAATAAGAATTAGTTAACATCTACATCCGTAGGGTTGAGAACCATCCCCTTTTAAATTTTATGTAAATTATACTCACATTTAAGTAAAATCAATTGAAGATATTTACGATATTAGTTTAAAAACAAAATTTGCAATCACTCCATGTAAGAATGTCAGTCTCTTATGGGTAAATGAAATTCCCAATGGGCAGTCTCAGAACAGTAGAATCAAATAACAAGGAAAACCTTATTAAATTCCCCAAATAGGTTTGTGGATATTTTAGGGGGACCTGTATTCACAGAGAAGAAGGAAAATAAAATATCTTAATATTTAGGATCAGGAAACCAAATAAGTCAATCAAGCCCTGTAAAAAGTGAAAAGGTCAAATTTCTTTATCGTGAAAACCAAGGATAGCCTCAGCAAAACTCAGTACAAAGCTAGAACTGATATAAAAATAAAAGAGCTTAATTTTGTAAACAAAAAACATTTATTTCCCCCATAAACTAAAGACGAAGATTTGAATTATATTTGAAACAAACTCCAAATGCAAAACTAGCAAATTCCAATGTAAGTAAAACAAGTAAACAAAAAAATCAGCAATCAAAGGCCTTCACAAAAACAATACAACCAAAAAGATCAAGTAGGAGGCAAAGCCCACAAACTTGGGCATGGATGAGGCTCAGCAAGAAATCCTTCAAATAGCAGTTGCATGCAAAAGAAGTCGAGCAACTAAACCCCATAATCTTGGGTCAATATTGACTTGTTTTACCCTAAACTTCAACTGTTCTCTCCTAAAAACTGCCTTGTGCATTTCTCCTTAGTCCTCTCCTACCAATGAATACCATTAAGCTAACACACTCTGAAAGGTGCCTCAAGAAAAACATTTTTTTTAACTGAAGCTGCTATTTTCTGGACTAGACCACATTAAATGCAAAATGAAAACACTGGGTGTGCAGATTTCTCCTAACTGGAAGACTGAAAAAGACTGAATGGAAAGGGGTGAATTCTTTTATGCATGTAATAGTTCAGAAAACTGATATGATGTCAACATGAATGTGTTTTACAATAAAATTGGGTGTCAGAGCCAGAATGGATTCACTGTCTCTGCAGGCCAGAGCATAGCCACTGTTGCCTAGAATTGAGTAAAGTTGTCAAGTGAACTGATGTTTAGCTTCAGTAAGATGGCCTGAAAGAGAAGAGCTAGCACAAGGAAAACTCGCTACAGCAACTTTTTGCTTTAAGAAATGACTTATATTTCTAACCCCATCTTAAGGAGGTCAGTTACTTCATCATCAGAAGGCAGAAGACAAATTGACCCTTGATCAAAATATACAGATATAAATGAAAGTTTTCAAAATTAGAGGTTGAGAGACAATATAATCCATGCTTTCTGAATTATAAATGTCTCATAAAATCATCTCATATTTCAGATAAAATATAGTCTTTTACTCAAATTTTTCATCTAGATTTTTGTTAACAGTACAATAAAAGCTTCACTGAAAAGCACAAGCACTGAGGTCAAACTATCTCTACACATCTTAACTAAAGTGTTCCACACTAAACCAATACTGCAGTTTACTACATGTTTCTGAAATTAACTCCAACATCCAGAACAGTTAAGAGATCAACTTAATCTCCCTTGATTCTTTAACCAAGATAATCAATTCTGGCTACAGTAAAGTAAGCACTGCCCATTCAACAGCATTCTGAACAAAAGCTGGGTCTATGTACTAGAGGCATTGCAAGCAAGCTCAAGACCAAAACAAGTCATACACCAGTAGAGCTATACTCCAGAGACTTCACTCTTTTCCTGTCTTCTCTGTCACTGAATAAACTGGGGTAAGACAACACTCCAGGGATGAAATAGTAAAAAGGAAGAAAAGTAGAATGGTTATAAATGTCCTGTTGCAACAGTTACGTACATAAAAATCTAGCCATGCATTTCTCTGGTGCCTACCACATCACAAGTTCAAGACAAAAAACATAGTACCTAGGGGGTGCTAGATTAACACAAACAAAAGAATCATCTACAACATTTCTCCTACACCCACAGAACCAAGCATTAGCTAAGTCTGATTTTAAAAACACTGCCACAAATTTTTTGAGTTTTCAACAGTGAGAATAAATTTAATTATCTGTATTTACCCGATTATTCAAATAGTTTAAGATCCAAGGCTATAGTTTTAGGATTTAGATAAAACTTGGTAACATGTCCAAGTTCTACTACTTAATAACTAGCTGACTTAGACAATTTATTAAACCTCTCTGGGCCTTAATTTCTTCATGTGAAAAATAGGAATAATCAAACAAACCATAATAAGTTCCATGCAAAGAGGCTATCATAGTCCCTAGCACATGGTTAGCCCTAGTAAGTGTTAGTACATAATAATTTAAGAATTTCTAAAGAACAATATAGTTAGATGCTATATAATATAATAATTGAACTAATAGAAATCAAACAGCTGTAAGACTCTATGGAGACTTAAAAGTAACAAACTGAACGACTTAAAATCAAACAAGCAAATAATTTCACAAAGGAGGAATACTCTGGGTTCAAACCCTTACCTTGGACTCTCTTTACAATGCCCTTTTCTGGGCAATTCAATTAGAATGAGGTTCAAAGGAAAGAAGAATGAAGAAATAACTCTGTAACATAAACATTTCCAGTCTTTGCCCTTCACCCTACTCATATATATGACTTCCCAAAAGACATATAGCATATTTTAAAACTAACAGTTTTCAAGTAAAAATTTTCTTGATATAGAAAGATATAGAATACTAGTGTTATAAAATTACAGTCAATGTACCAAGGAGATCGAGGAGTTAAGAGAGAAAAATGGCCAATTCTTTAAAGGAAAGAGAGAAAAATTCACTTAGAGGGTTAGCTATAGCTAAGGGATGGAAGGTGTGTTAAAAGTCACTAATAAACTTCTAGAAGCATATATAAGTAATAATATAAAAGCCAAGAAGAAAAGGCCAGAAAAAAAATATGTTACTACACCTTTCGTGACACACTGCCCATAAGAAACAATTGCTAAAAGGCCAGCATATGCAGGACAGCATTATTTACATCTAACCAGAAGAACACTATTAAATAAATTCATTGTAAGTGGCATCTAAAACACAATGGACACATTTCCAGTGTGCTAAAAAATGAAAAATAAAAAACTCCATCCTGAAAAAAATTACTCCTTTATTCCAAAGTTGTTTCCATCTATAGAAAAATCTTCTGGAAAACAGTTTAAATACCACCATAATGCTAGACAAGTCACAATTATTAATCTTCACTATTTACTATTTAAGATTTAAAAAAAAAAAACAAGACAGGTCTGTGAACACGAAAAACATTTTTAAAAATCTCTCTGCTGATACCCATATTTACAAAGAGGCATCTGAATGGCCCACTGTCCATAGTGCTCCTCAAAGCCCAGAAATGAGTACCACAAGACTGACAGATAATAGAACACTGTACAGGTTTCTTAAAGCTTTTGCTTTATACTAAGAATTTAAGACAGCAAAATACTTCAAAATAGAGTATACATATATCAGATGTCAGGAGTACATTATCTCAATTCCATAAACAGGGAGGTCACTGAAAAGACAGTCTTGGAATGTTTAAGAATCATATCCCAACATTATCCCTTTTCTCTTTTGCTTTCCTCGGCCTTTCATGTCTTCTTGTCCATACAATATATATACTTGGATGTGATCCAGTAATCCAAAACTATACATATCTAAAACATCTTCCCTAACTTTCCTATCAGAGACAAGAGAACCAAAAGGCTCTCATTTCCAGGCTTTTAAACTCCCCATAAATCTTTGGCTTTTCTCTCTCCTCCTGCCTACATTAAATCTTGCTAACTTTTATTGTGAAGAAGTTACATCAGTTCATCTGGCACAACAGGAGCTTACAAAGATTGGAAATATTTCTGTTATAGGGTTATTTCTGTTTCCTTCCTCTTTCTTTGGAACCTCATTCTAATTGAATTTCCATGAAAAAGACATTCATTTACTCAATCTATAGATCTGAACAAGTGAGAGATCTTCTGAATCTGAGTATACTCCCCTTTATTCATCACCATGTTCCCTCTTGATTCCTCAAGTCTACAACAATGAATGAGATTTAACTGGTTCACCTCAAAAATTATTGTTAATAGTAGTAACATATCTATTGAGTATCTTCTGTGTGTAAAGCGCTTGACTATATGTTTTCATGTACAATTTCATTTAATTCTCACAGCTACTCTATGAGGTAACCACTATAATTATCTCCATTTTAGAATTTTTTTTTTTCACGCTTAATTCACTTTATTTTTCTTGTATAAAAATCCGATGTGGTAGCCACAGCTGGAGCCTGGGTCCGCTGCACGGAGACTCTGGTGTGGGTCTTGAGGAGGTGGTCAGTGAATTCCTGATAGGGAGACTTGGTAAATACGGTCTCCTTCCAGAGGTCGGGGGTCAGGTAGCTGTAGGTCTTAGAAATGGCATCAAAGGTGGCCTTGGCGAAGTTGCCCAGGGTGGCAGTGCAGCCCCGGGCTGAGGTGTAGCAGTCATCGATACCAGCCATCATGAGCAGCTTCTTAGGCACAGGTGCGGAGACGATGCCAGTGCCCCTGGGTGCAGGGATGAGGCGCACCAGCACAGAGCCGCAGCGGCCTGTCACCTTGCAAGGGACGGTGTGGGGCTTGCCGATCTTGTTCCCCCAGCAGCCTCTGCGCACGGGGACAATGGAGAGCCTGGCCAGGATGATGGCCCCACGGATGGCGGTGGCCACCTCCTTGGAGCACTTAACACCCAGACCGACGTGGCCATTGTAGTCCCCGATAGCAACAAACGCCTTGAACCTGGTGCGCTGGCCGGCACGGGTCTGCTTCTGCACTGGCATAATCTTCAAAACCTCATCCTTGAGAGGGGCCCCCAGGAAAAAGTCAATGATCGCTGATTCCTTAATGGGCAGGGAGAAGAGACAGATCTCCTCCAGGGACTTGATCTTCATGTCCTTGACCAAGCGGCCCAACTTGGTGACGGGCATCCACTCCTTATCCTCGGCCTTGCCTCTGCGAGCTCCGCGGCCTCGGCCACCGCCCCGTCCACGGCCGCGACCCTGGCCCCAGATGCCACTGCCGAAACCTCCGCGGAAGCCACCGCAGTTCCCCATCCCAGGGCCACTAGGGCCTCCGGGTCCCCCCCCCGCTGCACCGGCGTCATCCGCCATTTGGTGTTTTCTCAGAAAAGAAGCTCCATTTTAGAAATTTTAAAAGTGAGACACAGAAAGATTATTTTAAGGTACTTTCTCAAGGCAACCTAACTGGGAAACAGTGAAACTGAAGCCCAAATCCAGGTCTGAATGACTCCAAATCCCATATTCTGTCTGAACCATTCCCCTCCGTGTGTTAAGCTCTACCAAAAATCCCCATCCTAACTTACTGCCTTCACTTCTTCCTCTACCTTGGCAAAAACTTCTATCACTTTCCTGGAAAGTCTAACATGTCCTTCCAAAAATCCATTCCTTTCTGCCTTCAAAATTCTACTTTATTCTTTTCATTTTATAAAACCTTCCCAGATTAGTGCCATACATTTCTAACCTAGACCTAGTTAGTACCAGCCACGACTCCTGGCCTTTGTTCTCTCTAATGTTTCGTACTTTGGTACAAAGAGCTAGTGTTATCTATCTATATTTTTGTCACTTGACATTAGCAGAAACCAATTTAATCTTGCAAATAACAAACAACAGCAAGTTGCACAACTAGCAATCAACAATTATATTTATGTAGGTAAATTGGTTATATCTTAAGAATGTGATTTGACAGATTTTTCATATCCTGCAAAGTATATCTTCCTATCATTTCCCATTTACAGTCCAAATCTTCTTGTCTGCCAAAATATACCTAAAGTTCTTGTGGATACCAAGGAGCTAAAAGCTGAGTAATTACAAATGGAAAGCAGTTTGTAGTGTGATGTAGCAATCACTCATACAAATTATAGAGGTCTCTTGAAAATTGTGAGAGCAAGAACCCTTGTCCCAAGTGGACTTAGAAGATGCCAGGTACAGCGGCTCATCGCTGTTATCTTAGCACTTTGGGAGACCGACACAGGAGGATCGCTTGAGCTAGGCCAACATTAGGCCCCGGCCAACACAGTAAGACTCTGTTTCTACCAGAAATTTTAACAATTAGCCAGGCATTGTGGCGGACACCTGTAGTCCTAGCTACTCAGGGGACTGAGGCAGAAGAATCCCTTGAGCCCAGGAGGCTGCAGTGAGCTGTGATCATGCCACTGCATTTCAGTCTGGATGACAGAACAAAACCCTGTCTCAAAAACAAAAGAAAGAAAAGATCGTACAACCTTTTTCTTCCATATGGTATCAAATACATGACATTGGCTCTGCTATTAGAATGTTTCTATCTACCATTTCAACAGGGCAGTACAAACCTAGAATGCACCCTTTGGTTGCTATCTTTTGAAAAAAGACCAACAAAACAAAGACTATAAAAAGTCTAGGCCGGGCGTGGTGGCTCATGCCTGTAATCCCAGCACTTTGGAAGGCCGAGGTGGGTGGATCAGGAGATTGAGACCATCCTGGCTAACACAGTGAAACCCGTCTCTAATAAAAATACAAAAAATTAGCCGGGCATGGTGGTGGGTACCTGTAGTCCCAGCTACTCGGGCGGCTGAGGCAGAAGAATGGCATGAACCCGGGGAGAAAAAAAAAGTCTTGAGACCTTTACTGTTTAGGAAAATAAAACTGCAGAACAATTCAAAGTGGCTCTTTATTAACCTTAAGTATTATCATTTAGATTCCTCTTAAAGTATATTTTCATTTTAACATTTTAAATATAGCGTTACATAGTTCAAAATGCAAAAAGTACAACATTTTTAAGTCTCTTTCCTATTCTTGACCCCAAACACGTTGTTTTCCTCCAGAGGCAAATAGCATCATGTTTCTTGTATATTCTTCTGGAAATATTTTATATATATAAAATAAATTATATATATATTTATACACGTGTATATATATATTTGTGTAATATATACACACACACAAAATAAGTATACATTTCTATTATTTTTCCTATATCAGATATACATGTATATAATACATATATATACCATCATGTACTTAGCTTTCTGACTTAACAACACAGCTTTAAACTGGTTCTGTATTAGTGCATACAGAGCTTCATCACTCTCTTTGACAGACTGCATAGTACTACATGGAATAGGAGTAACATAATTTAACCAGCCCGCTACTGTTAAACATTTAGGTGGTTTCCAAGCTTTTACTATTCTAACCAATACTACAAGTATCTCTGAACACACACATTTCTTACATGCAAATATGTATGAAGGCTAAATGCCAAGAATTGCAATTGCTAGGACAAAGAATTGTGATATTTAAATTTTGATAGATACTTCCAAACTGCCCTCAAAGAAAGGTTGTACCAATTTATGTTCCCACTAGCAATTTCTAAGAGTCTCTATACCAGTTCTCTATCACTCTGTTATACTTTTTGATCTTTGCTAATCTGACAGATAAAAAATAGTAGCTCAGGGAAGTTTTACTTGTTTTGACTCTTTAAAAAATGTTATGGGGCCGGGCGCGGTGGCTCACGCTTGTAATCCCAGCACTTTGGGAGGCCGAGGTGGGCGGATCACGAGGTCAGGAGATCGAGACCACGGTGAAACCCTGTCTGTACTAAAAATACAAAAAATTAGCCGGGCGTGGTGGCGGGCGCCTGTAGTCCCAGCTACTCGGAGAGGCTGAGGCAGGAGAATGGCGTGAACTCGGGAGGCGGAGCTTGCAGTGAGCCGAGACTGCGCCACTGCACTCCAGCCTGGGTGACAGAGCGAGACTCCGTCTCAAAAAAAAAAAAAAAAAAAAAAAAAAAAAAAAAAAAAATTTATGGATACATAGTAGTTTTACATATTTATGGTAGGATATTTCAATACAAGCATAAAATGTGTAATAATCAAATCAGAGTGACTAGAATATCCATCATCTTAAACATTTATCATTAGTTTATGTTGGGAACATTCCCATGTCACTCTTACAGCTATTTTGAAATATACAATAAATTACTGTTAACTATAGGTCACCCTACTGAGCTACCAAACTCTAGATCTTATTCCTTCTAACCAAATTTTTGTACCCATTAACCAACCCCTTTTAGCACCGCCTCCCTGACTACCTACCCTTCCCACCCTGTGGCAACCATCATTCTACTCTATCTCCACAAGATCAATTTTTTTTTTTTTTTTTTGAGACGGAGTCTTGCTCTGTCACCCAGGCTGGAGTGCAGTGGCGCAATCTCGGCTCACTGCAAGCTCCGCCTCCCAGGTTCATGCCATTCTCCTGCCTCAGCCTCCCAAGTAGCTGGGACTACAGGCACCCGTTACCACGCCTGGCTAATTTTTTGTATTTTTAGTAGAGACAGGGTTTCACCATGTTGGCCAGGATGGTCTCGATCTCTTGACCTCGTGATCCACCTGCCTTGGCCTCCCAAAGTGCTGGGATTACAGGCGTGAGCCACCGCGCCTGGCCAAGATCAATTTTTTTTAGCTTCCACATATCAGTGAGAACATGGGATATTTGTGTCTCTGTGCCTGACTTAATTCACTTAATATAATTGTCCTCTCATTCCATCCATGTTGTTACAAATGACAAGATTCCATTCTTTCTTTTTCATGGCTAAATAACATTCCACTATGTATTAATATATGTATCACATTTTCTTCATCCATTCATCCACTGATAGACACTAAGGTTGATTCTATATCTTCGCTATTGTGAATAGTGCTGCAATAAACAAGGGAGTGCAGATTGTCTTGATATACCGATTTCCTTTTCTTTGGATATATGCCCAGCAGGGTGATTACTAGATCATATCATAGTTCTATTTTCAGTTTTTTGAGGAAGCTCCATACTGTTTTCCATAGTGGCTGTACTAACTATAGTGTATGAATGTTCCCCTGTCTCTACATCCTTGCCAGCATGTTATGTTTTGTCTTTTTGATAAAAGCTGTTTTAACTGGGATGAGATGCTATTATATTGTGGTTTTGATTTGCATTTCTCTGACAATTAGTGATGCTGGGCATTTTCATACACCTGTTGGCCATTCATATGTCTTCTTTTGAGGAATGTCTATTTAGATCTTTTGCCCATTTTAAAATCAGATTTTTTTTTTTTGCTATGGAGTTGTTTGAGTTCCTTGCATATTTTAGTTATTAATCCCTTGTCAATTAAATAGCTTGCAAATACTTTCTCCCATTCTGTAGGTTGTCTCTTTGTTTTTGTTTTGACTCTTGCAAGTCAGTAGAATATAATGGTTAAGAGTATAGACTCTAGGGCCATCTCCCAGCTCTGCCACTCACTTGGAGCTGTGCATCCCTGGGCAGGTCACTTAACCTGTCTCCTCTTCCTACATCAAACAAGGATATTAATACTGCGATTTCAAACATTCTTGTGAAAATAAAACGAGTTAATACATATGAGATGCCTAGAACTGTGCCTGGCACATAGTAAACACTCAATAAATAGTAATTGTTATTTTTTATCCTATTTTGAGTGAGGATGGACTTTTTTCCACATTTAAGAGTTATTTGTATTGTCTTTTCTGTTACTTGTCTTTTCATATATTTTGTCCACTTTTTTGTTTTTTGTTGTTTTTTTTTTTTTGAGACGGAGTTTTGCTCTTGTCGCCGAGGCTGGAGTGCAGTGGCACGAACTTGGCTCACTGCAACTTCCGCCTCCCAGATTCAAGCAATTCTCCTGCCTCAGCCTCCTGAGTAGCTGGGATTACAGGCGCCTGCCGCCACACTCAGCTCATTTTTTGTATTTTTAGTAGAGACGGGGTTTCGCCATGTTGGGCAGGCTGGTCTCAAACTCCTGACCTCAGGTGATCTGCCCACCTCAGCCTCCCAAAGTGCTGCGATTACAGGCATGAGCCACCATGCCCAGCTGAGATTTAAATATTTCACAAACAAGTAAAAATAATTGGCCGGGTGAGGTGGCTCATGCCTGTAATCCCAGCACTTTGGGAGGCAGAGGTGGGCAGATCACCTGAGGTCAGGAGTTCAAGACCAGCTTGGTCAACATGGTGCAACCCCCATCTCTACTAAAAATACAAAAATTAGCCGGGCGCAGTGGTGGTGCCTGTAATCTCAGCTGCCCGGGAGGCTGAGGCAGGAGAATCCCTTGAGCCTGGGAGGTGGAGGCTGCAATGAGCCGAGATCAAGCCACTGCACTCCAGCCTGGGCGACAGAGTGAGACTCGGTCTCAAAAAAATAAAAATAAAAAAACAAGTAAAAATAATTGATCCATTCTAAGTTTTAGCCACTATCACATCAATGTACCACCTTAAAAACTTGTTGAAAGGTGATGTCTTTAGAGTTTTTCTTCCCTGCTCCCTCCTCAGCTATACTTCTCTGTCTCAGCTCATATTTTTCCTTCTCTTATAGAAACCTTCCCAAACTATTTTTTCTAAAGTCTCCCCCTACCTCAGTCAATACTTCATAATGTTTATCATGCTTTGAAATTATTCTATTTATTGACTTATTTATTACCTGTCTCCCTGCACTTAATTGTATGGTCTTTCAGGGCAGCATATTTGTCAGCCATAGTCATTGCTGTATTCCCAACATCTAGAAAAATCTCTGGCTCAGAGAAAGCAAGCAGTGTTTATCCAATTAATGATACTGTTTAAAGTTAAACTGAAATTAGAACCCTCTTGGAGTGCAGGTAGAAATACAAAATGGTACAGCCACTTTGGAAAAGAGGCTGGCAGTTCCTCAAAGGTTAAACATAGTTATCTATGACCTAGCAATTCCATTCCAAGATATATACCAAAGAAAAATGAAAACATATGTCTACACAAAAACTTATACACAAATATTCATAGCAGCATTATTCAAAATAGCCGAAAGTTTTAGACAACCTAAAACTTTTTAGCTTCCAGTACTCTGCAAGCCTCCTTTGAACGAAATCATACTACAAAAAGTTCCTAGAAAGTAAATTTAGTCTAAATAGGAAAAACACAGAATTTGAAGTCAGATACATTTCAGTTTGAATCTACCTCTGTCACTTATTAGCCCTATAACATTAGGTTAATCCTCAAGTTTTACTAATCTTCAAGTTTTCTAATCTATAAAATTAGGATATACAGATTTATGGTGGTATTATGAGGATTCAGCAAGATAACAATTTTTTTTTTTTTTTTTGAGACAGTGTCTCCCTCTGTGGCCCAGGCTGGAGTGCAGTGGCATGGTGCAATCAAGGCTCACTGCAACCTCCACATCCCAGGCTCAGGTGATCCTCCTGCCTCAGCCTCCCAAGTAGCTGGGACTACAGGTGTGCACCACCATGCCCAGCTGATTTTTCTATTTCTAGTAGAAACTGGTTTCTCATGTTGCCTAGGCTGGTCTCAAACTCCTGAGCTGAGGCAATCTACCCTGAGCTGAGGCAATCTACCTCTCTCGTCCTCCCAAAGTGCTGGGATTACAGGCGTGAGCCACCACGCCTGGCCAATTTTTTTCATTACCAGTACATTCTTAGCATATTGCAGGAACTCAGTAAACACAAATTTCTTCCCCCTATTTGCTCCCCTTCCTAATTGTACTACAATAATTAGCACCCAAGGATAAAGCTCAAAGAAATTTTCCTTAAACCAAGTTGCATGCTACAGCAGTTAAGATTACCCAGATGCTGGAACTTCCCGAAATGACATAACAATGTAGGTATTATTTTTTTTTTTTTTTTTTTTTTTTTGAGACGGAGTCTGGCTCTGTCGCCCAGGCTGGAGTGCAGTGGCGCAATCTCGGCTCACTGCAAGCTCCGCCTCCCGGCTTCACGCCATTCTCCTGCCTCAGCCTCTCCGAGTAGCTGGGACTACAGGCGCCTGCCACCACGCCCGGCTAATTTTTTGCATTTTTAGTAGAGACGGGGTTTCATCGTGGTCTCGATCTCCTGACCTCGTGATCCGCCCGCCTCGGCCTCCCAAAGTGCTGGGATTACAAGCGTGAGCCACCGTGCCCGGCCACAATGTAGGTATTTTTAAGTCTCACCAAACTCCCTCACAAAACCAGACAGAGCCATCAGGAAATAATAAACCACAGATGACATTTCCTACAAAAGCAGGTGACAAGGAATCCCTCCCAAACCCTGGAATTATAGATAGGTGTGGCCAAAAACACCCAACAGCAGCAAGACCTGTGATCAGCAGCTATATGAAACAGTGGTGGTAAAGAGAAATACAAAAGGGTCCTAAAAGCCATGAAACCCAGAACTCACCAACAAATAAATACCTGCAAAGGGAAAAAGATCAATCATATTATATCTGAGAATCTAAGCAAGTGAATCTGAGGACAGTCACTTGCCATTCAGGCTCTAAGTCATGAGGGAAAACAATCCTAAGAATAGAAAAACTAATTAAATGACATAACTGTCTATCTCTTCAGTGAAATATAATGAGGACCCTCTCCCAAAAAACTGCACAGAAAGTTTTAACTTCAGTCAGTAGTCAATTGTTATTTGAAAACCATTAGGCTAGGCACGGTGGCTCACGCCTGTAATCCCAGCACTTTGGGAGGCTGAGGCAGGTGGATCACGAGATCGGGAGATCGAGACCATCCTGGCTAACACGGTGAAACCCCATCTCTACTAAAAGTACAAAAAATTAGCCGGGCATGGTGGCGGGCACCTGTAGTCCCGGCTACTCAGGAGGCTGAGGCAGGAGAATGGCATGAACCCGGGAAGCGGAGCTTGCAGTGAGCCGAGATCGCGCCACTGCACTCCAGCCTGGGCAACAGAGTGAGACTCCGTCTCAAAAAAAGAAAAGAAAACCATTATATATTTATAACAATATATAGAATAAATCAAGTAATTATCTTAATTTTGTTAAGAATACATTTTTGTCATAAAAGATATATAAATATAAAATCTAAGAAGTTAAGTGAAACCCTGTAATCTTACATTTCAGTTAGAATTATCAATGTGAGCTCACTTATCTCCTCTCCTTTCCTGAAAGCAAACAACCAAGTAGCAATAAGTACCCTTAAGGCTCAAATTTTGGCCTTTGTATATCACTACTCAATGAAAAGAACCATGGCTCTTTGGAGAAATGGCAGATTCCACATCTGGTGGAGGAAATGTACAAGATGAGCCTGGCACGTTTTGGTGGGCCAGAAAGAAAGAAGCTAAAAAAGCTAATAATGGAGTCTTATCAGAAGGACATAGGAGCCAGCTTGAAGGGGTTCCCACTGGACAAATGTGGTACAATTTCAGCATCAAAAAGTATAATGTCTGAAACTGATTAAAACACACTACATATACAAAAAGCCAACACTTCATAATAACTACTAAAAAAAAATCAAAAGTTATACACCACTGGAGGATACTAAGGCACTACCTCATTACTCTGGAAATTGATAATTAAAGGGAAAGAATTAAACATTTTATACTGCCTTTCCAGTATGAATTGTATTTCTGGGTAACCAAATAGCCCTAGTGAATGGAATAAAGCTCTTTTAAAACACTCTGGCTAATCGAAATCACGCCACTCAGCCTGGGCAACAGAGCGAGACTCCACCTCAAAAAAAAAAAAAATTCTGGCTAATAAATACAGAAAGAATAACATAACTGGACCATTTCCAAGGCCTAAGAAATTCAGTAATCCAGGCACTGGGTCATCCATAGATGGTAAAACCATTAGGTGAAAGAAGGGGAACTTTACAATGAAGAAATCAGGCTGGCACTACCTAATCCACTGATCAGTCTTAGCACTGCAAAAAGTAAGATGACTAAATGTTATGGCTGATGTGATGCATGATGAATCTAATCAAGCTTTTAGATCTAATTCTAGTCTAGAAGAAATTCAGGAAATGGAAGCGTAAATTAAATACTGCCACAAGGAAGTATCAGCCAAATCTAGAATTGGGGCATTCTACAGGAAAAACATTCTGATTTTTTCAGCAAGTCAATGGTATATGAAAAAGGACAGGTATGTGAAAAAGGGGCAGAAGGAAGGAATGTGAATCTGCACGGAGATACAAAACAAGTATAACATATTAGTGGTTAAAGCTGACTGGTGGTTATATAGGAGTTCATTGTACCCTCTACTTTTGTGAATTTGGGGGAAATTTTATAATAAAAAGTAAGACATACACACCAATGAACAACAACAACAAAAAACCACAATGACTTAGAAGCAAACAGCTAGTGTTTGAATCGTAGCTCTACACTTATTGTGTGAATGTGAACAAGTTACTTAGCTTCTTTAAACATGGTTCTCCTTCTATAAAATGGGAAAAATATTACCTCCATTTATTAAGTTTGAATGAGATAATAGACAAAATGTGTCTAGTACATAAAGAGCCCAGTAAATGTTAACCACTGTCATCACTAGTATTAATGTTATTATTATTATTACTATTATAGAGGATATGATAGCAAAGGCTTCTGTATAGTTCCTTATATAAGTAGCCAATTTGGGGGGTTCAAAACTCTTATTTCATTTTCAAAAACACATATGATACACAAACATAAAACACCTATAAATAAGTACTTTTCCTTTTCTATTACTCAGCTTTTTGAAAATTAATAAACACAAACATGACTATCACCAATGTAACACTAACGAAGTTCATTTGTCTGAAATTTTATGCTATACTTCAGTTAAATTTAACTGACACAGTGCTATCAATATTGTATCTACAATTCTTCATAGTTCCATTGTTAAATTTAAATTGTCCTTAATATGATCAATAAAATAGATTATATAAGTAATAGCAAATCTAAGAAACATGCAAGGCAATATTTTTCAACTAAAAAATAAAAATATTCTCATTTCTAAACAAAATCAGTTGAATGCTCATATTACCTATGCTTTAGATAGCAAAAAATAACCCTTTTGTAAATAAAAAATTATACTGAACTCTACAGTGCTGAGGCAACCGATAAATTTTTCCTTTCACTTTTAATCAAGCTTCCTGTTGTAAGAGCTCAGCAGACAGTGACGCGAGACACTGCCTCCCAACTTCAGTTCACCTTTGCAGTTCCACAAGGGACACCATGTCAAGATTGTTCAGCTTTTTTGATGAGTGCTGCGTGGGTAACTAATGTGTAAATGCAGATACGTATAGAAAGCAGTTTTGACAGTGATGTATTGCAACTGGTTCCAGATGTCGGTAAGGGATGTTTGGCCAGGCATCTAGAGCTCCACTGCCACGGAGCAGCACCAGGACCAAACCAGTCTTGAAAAGACCATGGCACTCTAACTCTTCAATTACAATCTTCTTAAAACAATTATTTTGCTTCTCTTCTTTCAGAAAAACACTAAAATATTACTGCTTTGTTGCTCATTTTTTCTAATTTAAGGAAAGGGCTGACATAACAAGCCTAATAGTTTGGCTTTCAAAGGAAACTTCAAAGTGAATGGAGGGAATATTAAAAATGAAGCACATACTCATCTCCTATAATGAGGTTTTTAACTAAATTGCACCAAAACTTGCATATGTACAAAAGTTTAAAGCAACCCCTGACTAGCAAATTAAATGTTGAGATTACTCATCTAATAATAGAATTCTTAAGAATATCATTGTAAATATGATACATATAATTATAAACCAAATCAGCAAGCTTATTTTCTCTTGCTGTCCAGAAATGTGACAAGTGTATATTAGCTAAAGAAAATGTACCTCGGTTGCATTTGACTTTAAAAATTAAATAATGAATCTTGTAATGATGTATTTTGAGAATAAAATTCTAGAAATGGAAGACTGACAAGCAGCATGTGAATAAATGAATTTCTGGGCCACTGGCTAATGAAATACAGAAAGATGTACACAAAAATTCCAAAGTGAAAATGTTATTACAATCATACAATGAATCGCCTTTAACATTTAAAATTGATAAAGTTGCACTTTCTACATGAAAAATGTTGTAGCACGGCTCCAACACAAGCATTTGGTCTGATGGGAGTTTTTTCAAACAACCTGTCTGTCTCCCTCTTCTTTCAATACCAGACTCCCAGCTCCAATCAAAAAACCTCTCAGGGGATCACCTACAGCTACATTCTCGCCATGTGGTTTTGATATAAGGCATTTTCTCATTGATCAAGGGAGCTGCAGAAGCATGTGTTCTGTTTATCCTAGAACAAAGAAGGCGACTTACATTACTGATGTTCAGAATCAAATCAAAGGTTTTGAAATACTTTTAATAGGAAAAAGGCAAACAAATCTGTCAAACGATGTTTAGACTCAACGTTCCTTTTGATTTCCTAACAAATTGAATAAATTGAACATTCTAAACACATTACCAAACTTTTAATCTGTGAGAAGACCTTGTGGTCAATAACTTCCTATCATAAGTAAATTGTTTAACTATAGCTCAAAGTTACTATGTTTGGTCTGATATGATATGATATGCTAATTGAGGGTAGAAAGTAGTTTTAAAAACTGACCAATCTTTTTTTTCCAGATGGATCATCAAATGTTTTTCTAACCTTGCATTTTCTTAAATGACCAACTGGTAGAACTGTATTACCAGTTCTAATTGGCTTAGAATATAGAATGGTTCAAGATAGCAGAAGAGCTGTATTCATTCCCATCTCCCTTTTTATAGGGCTCTGTTTTGATAAATCCTTATTGTGACTTGGTTTTTGTTCTATTCCTAATAAATTATGTTTAACAAATAAAAATATAATATAGCATTCCTATATAAACCATTTGTTGCTGTAAACTATGGAAAATTTGTCTAGGCAGTACATATATCTGAGTATCTCTGAGTATATGTATCTCAGATCTGATAGGTCAAAAGCAAAATTATTACCCAGTGAAAATGTGATGCAAATGTATTTAACTGAATGACTTTTGTGTTTATCTTGTTGGTTTACTAATAATTCAAAGTAAATCCTCTGGACAGCAAACTAGTACTTCTAAAAATACAAAATACACATCATTATATCCAGCAAAAGTCCAAACCTAAGGACTAATATCTGTATCCAGCAAATAAGGACACAGAAGACTAAGGTACTAGATGAATTTAGTTTCTGATCCTTTACCAAAATGCGTAGTTCCAGAACAAACCTCTGTATCAGTCTTATTGCTGGTGGCAATATAAATTGGTACAACCACTTTGGAAAACAATTTGGCAACATCAGGTAAAGTTGGATATACTCTATAAACCCAACAACTCTATTCCTAGTTATATACCTCAGAGGAATTATTGCATATGGACAAAAATATGTGTAAAAGCATGTTTATAATACCAAAATTTCAGATGAAATGTAAGCATCCATCAATAGTGAAATGAATGTGAAGTTCATCTGCACGGTAGAATACTACAAAGCAGGTAAAACTAATAAAATCAATTCACGGATATCAAAATCAATGCAGTACATGTTGAAAACTGGTGAGCACAAAATCAAGCTACAAAAAGATGTACAATGTGTATATACTACATATAAGTATTATATGTGTATATATACACATTATATTTGTCAATATTAAAAATACTAACATTATTTGTAAATACACGTATGTGTAGTAAAAGCATTTTTCAGATGAGAAGAATATGTACCAGTCATAAGATAAATAGGTACTAATTTGGGGTGGGAAAGTTAGTGAGCTGAAGGGATGGGGAACCTTCAAACATATGTAAATGGGTATTTTTTAAAAATAAATGTCTAAAGCAGAAATGGCAAAATGTTAACATTTATTAAAATTAACAGGAAGAAATAAAAGGCTATGTGTTTGAAATATTTCATAAGCAAAAATTAAAATGCAAAAAGTCCATATACCCTACATGGGTCTTTACTTCAGAATTACCACCAATACTTCATTCAAATACATTCATTGATATACTGCATAATTTTATTGGGTCAAAAATTATGTCCCAATTTCACATTCTCATTTACATGTGGGAGCCAAAAAAGTTGATCACACAGAGGTAGAGAATAGAGTGACAGACACCAGAGACTGGGAGGGGTGTGGGTGGGAGGTGTGGATAAAGAGGGATTGGTTAATGGGTACAAACATACAGTTAGATTAAAAGTATAATTTCTAATGTTTGATAGCAGGGTAGAGTGACTACAGTTAGCAATAATGTGTGGTAT
The DNA here is from genome assembly GCF_028878055.3 of Symphalangus syndactylus. Taxonomy (NCBI): domain Eukaryota; kingdom Metazoa; phylum Chordata; class Mammalia; order Primates; family Hylobatidae; genus Symphalangus; species Symphalangus syndactylus. Next base: position 19,005,600 of record NC_072425.2, read on the forward strand.
ATTTCAAAGTAGCTACAAGAAAGAACTTGAAATGTTACCAAACACATAGAAATAATAAATACTTAAGGTGATGGATATCTTAAATACTCTGACTTGATCATTACACATTCTATGCATGCAACAAAATATCACGTGTACACCATAAATATAGAAAATATTATGTGTCAATTAAAAAATACGTCCATAATTAAGGGTCAGAGCAATCCATTCTTCTGAATAAAGTCATCACACAATAAGTTGAACCATCTAAATACTTAGTACTGACATTACCTTTATTATATTTTTCAAATATTTAATATATCTTATGCATATATTTTCAAAGAAAAAAATGTGTGTCATCACACAATAAGCTGAACTGTCTAAATACTTAGTACTGACATTACCATATTATGTTTATGAAATATATCTTATGTATTCACTAGATATCTTTTCAAAGAAAAAAATCCCATAATCACCAATGACCCTTCATTAATTGGTGAATATTCCAGACAAGCTAGAGTCGACAACTTATATTATCTGATTTTCAATTCTGTTTGAACTTCACATAAAAACATTTTGAAGAGAAAGGAATGTTATTACTATATCATTTGTGACAAATAATCAAGATATGAGAATAGTAAATAAATTATTTGAATTTAAAGCTAGGAAGCACTTCTTTTTCAAAGAATCCTATATGTAAAATAATTGAGCCATGAAAAATGTTAAAATAGGTAAAAATCATGCCCCAAAAGAATCTGGTAAGATTGTGGTAAATAAAGGAATTTACTAGGCGAGAATCTCTATTCACTATAGGCAATTTTAGCTGTTTTCTCCTGGAATTAAATGTTCTATCCTAACTTCTGGAACTAGTTAAATATTAACGTTATTGCCTTTCTCAAAGATAATGGTAGAATTTAACTGGTTGAAAACTGCCACCCACAGCTAACATTTATAAAGTATCTCCCAATGCAAAATTAGACAGATTTCCTTTCAGGACATTCTAGGAAAGTTCCCAAATTAGATTCCTAAACTAAACAAAGCTACTACATTAAACTTGGCGATATCACAATCATGAATTGATCCTCTAAATGCCAAAATTGAGAGTAAAAAAGAAAAATGGACACTTGTTAGCAATACAGGATAGCAGAAGTACACAGTGATGCTTACTGATGAAATAAGGATACTTTCTAAATCAGTGGTTTTCAAACTGTGGCCCAGGTACCCCTGGGGTCACTGAGGTACCCTCAGGGCTCTGCAACGTCAAAACTGTTTTCATAATTCATTAAGATGTCACATTTTCTGTTTCAACTCTAATTTGTTCATCAGTATACAATGAAGTTGACAACAGGCTACGTGAAGCATGGCATCACAACAGAATGCAGAAGGAGATATGAGAAAACTGCTGTTGAAGTCAGACATTAAAGAAATTTGTAAAAAAAAAAATGTAAAACAATATCAATCATCTAATTTTTTATTTTGGAAATATAAGTTGTTTTTTATTTTAAAATGATACTTATGCTAACATGTTATTGTTATTTTAAAATAAACTAATAAAAATTTTAAATTTCTAATACAGTAAATACTGATAAATATAACCCACATAAGCCAAAGCTTGCTAGTGTTCTCAATAATTCTTTTTTTTTTTTTTTTGGGACAGAGTCTCACTTCATTGCCCAGTCTGGAGTGCAGCAGCACAATCTCAGCTCACTGCAACCTCCACCTCCCAGGTTCAAGCTATCCTCCCACCTCAGCCTCCTGAATAGCCAGGACAATAGGTGCATGCCACCATGCCCAGCCAATTATTGTATTTCTTGTAGAGATAAGGTTTTGCCATGTTATCCAGGCTGGTCTCAAACTCCTGAGCTCAAGTGATCCACTGCCCCAGCATCCCAAAGTGCTGAGATTTCAGGCGTGAGCCAACA